>NW_028127973.1:0-226206 GCF_965231255.1 Vanellus vanellus | reverse complement strand
GACGTTTGTCTTTTTTGCTCCTGAGTCCGCCGAGAGTGAAAACAGGTGCTTTTGAGGATGGAGTCCGCAGGAAAGCAGAGAGGGCCAAATTGTCTGGGGCATTTGAAGGGGTTCCAGGAGGCAGTGAGGACCAGCATCACTTTTCCCCGCTGGCACCTTTGCTGTGGCAGCAAAAGCTGGACGTTTGTCTTTTCTGCTCCGGAGGCTGCCGAGAGTGAAAACAGGTGCTTTTGAGGATGGAGTCCACAGGAAAGCAGAGAGGGCCAAATTGTCTGGGGCATTTGAAGGGGTTCCAGGAGGCAGTGAGGACCAGCATCACTTTTCCCCGCTGGCACCTTTGCTGTGGCAGCAAAAGCTGGACCTTTGTCTTTTTTGCTCCGGAGGCTGCCGAGAGTGAAAACAGGTGCTTTTGAGGATGGCGTCCGCAGGAAAGCAGAGAGGGCCAAATTGTCTGGGGCATTTGAAGGGGTTCCAGGAGGCAGTGAGGACCAGCATCACTTTTCCTCGCTGGCACCTTTGCTGTGGCAGCAAAAGCTGGACGTTTGTCTTTTTTGCTCCTGAGTCCGCCGAGAGTGAAAACAGGTGCTTTTGAGGATGGAGTCCGCAGGAAAGCAGAGAGGGCCAAATTGTCTGGGGCATTTGAAGGGGTTCCAGGAGGCAGTGAGGACCAGCATCACTTTTCCCCGCTGGCACCTTTGCTGTGGCAGCAAAAGCTGGACGTTTGTCTTTTTTGCTCCGGAGGCTGCCGAGAGTGAAAACAGGTGCTTTTGAGGATGGAGTCCACAGGAAAGCAGAGAGGGCCAAATTGTCTGGGGCATTTGAAGGGGTTCCAGGAGACAGTGAGGACCAGCATCACTTTTCCCCGCTGGCACCTTTGCTGTGGCAGCAAAAGCTGGACCTTTGTCTTTTTTGCTCCAAACACCGCCGAAAGCGAAAACAGGTGCTTTTGAGGATGGAGTCCGCAGGAAAGCAGAGAGGGCCAAATTGTCTGGGGCATTTGAAGGGG
The DNA here is from genome assembly GCF_965231255.1 of Vanellus vanellus. Taxonomy (NCBI): domain Eukaryota; kingdom Metazoa; phylum Chordata; class Aves; order Charadriiformes; family Charadriidae; genus Vanellus; species Vanellus vanellus. Next base: position 225,200 of record NW_028127973.1, on the reverse strand, counting down.
TTCCAGGAGGCAGTGAGGACCAGCATCACTTTTCCCCGCTGGCACCTTTGCTGTGGCAGCAAAAGCTGGACCTTTGTCTTTTTTGCTCCTGAGGCTGCCGAGAGTGAAAACAGGTGCTTTTGAGGATGGCGTCCACAGGAAAGCAGAGAGGGCCAAATTGTCTGGGGCATTTGAAGGGGTTCCAGGAGGCAGTGAGGACCAGCATCACTTTTCCCCGATGGCACCTTTGCTGTGGCAGCAAAAGCTGGACGTTTGTCTTTTTTGATCCGGAGGCTGCCGAGAGTGAAAACAGGTGCTTTTGAGGATGGAGTCCGCAGGAAAGCAGAGAGGGCCAAATTGTCTGGGGCATTTGAAGGGGTTCCAGGAGGCAGTGAGGACCAGCATCACTTTTCCCCGCTGGCACCTTTCTTGTGGCAGCAAAAGCTGGGCGTTTGTCTTTTTTGCTCCGGAGGCTGCCGAGAGTGAAAACAGGTGCTTTTGAGGATGGAGTCCGCAGGAAAGCAGAGAGGGCCAAATTGTCTGGGGCATTTGAAGGGGTTCCAGGAGGCAGTGAGGACCAGCATCACTTTTCCCCGATGGCACCTTTGCTGTGGCAGCAAAAGCTGGACGTTTGTCTTTTTTGATCCGGAGGCTGCCGAGAGTGAAAACAGGTGCTTTTGAGGATGGAGTCCGCAGGAAAGCAGAGAGGGCCAAATTGTCTGGGGCATTTGAAGGGGTTCCAGGAGGCAGTGAGGACCAGCATCACTTTTCCCCGATGGCACCTTTGCTGTGGCAGCAAAAGCTGGACGTTTGTCTTTTTTGCTCTAAACACCGCCGAAAGCGAAAACAGGTGCTTTTGAGGATGGAGTCCGCAGGAAAGCAGAGAGGGCCAAATTGTCTGGGGCATTTGAAGGGGTTCGGGGAGGCAGTGAGGACCAGCATCACTTTTCCCCGCTGGCACCTTTGCTGTGGCAGCAAAAGCTGGACCTTTGTCTTTTTTGCTCCGGAGGCTGCCGAGAGTGAAAACAGGTGCTTTTGAGGATGGAGTCCGCAGGAAAGCAGAGAGGGCCAAATTGTCTGGGGCATTTGAAGGGGTTCCAGGAGGCAGTGAGGACCAGCATCACTTTTCCCCGCTGGCACCTTTGCTGTGGCAGCAAAAGCTGGACGTTTGTCTTTTTTGCTCCGGAGGCTGCCGAGAGTGAAAACAGGTGCTTTTGAGGATGGAGTCCGCAGGAAAGCAGAGAGGGCCAAATTGTCTGGGGCATTTGAACGGGTTCCAGGAGGCAGTGAGGACCAGCATCACTTTTCCCCGCTGGCACCTTTGCTGTGGCAGCAAAAGCTGGACGTTTGTCTTTTTTGCTCCGGAGGATGCCGAGAGTGAAAACAGGTGCTTTTGATGATACAGTCTACAGGAAAGCAGAGAGGGCCGAATTGTCTGGGGCATTTGAAGGGGTTCCAGGAGGCAGTGAGGACCAGCATCACTTTTCCTCGCTGGCACCTTTGCTGTGGCAGCAAAAGCTGGACGTTTGTCTTTTCTGCTCCGGAGGCTTCCGAGAGTGAAAACAGGTGCTTTTGAGGATGGAGTCCGCAGGAAAGCAGAGAGGGCCAAATTGTCTGGGGCATTTGAAGGGGTTCCAGGAGGCAGTGAGGACCAGCATCACTTTTCCCCGCTGGCACCTTTGCTGTGGCAGCAAAAGCTGGACGTTTGTCTTTTTTGCTCTAAACACCGCCGAAAGCGAAAACAGGTGCTTTTGAGGATGGAGTCCGCAGGAAAGCAGAGAGGGCCAAATTGTCTGGGGCATTTGAAGGGGTTCCAGGAGGCAGTGAGGACCAACATCACTTTTCCCCGCTGGCACCTTTGCTGTGGCAGCAAAAGCTGGACGTTTGTCTTTTTTGCTCCTGAGTCCGCCGAGAGTGAAAACAGGTGCTTTTGAGGATGGAGTCCGCAGGAAAGCAGAGAGGGCCAAATTGTCTGGGGCATTTGAAGGGGTTCCAGGAGGCAGTGAGGACCAGCATCACTTTTCCCCGCTGGCACCTTTGCTGTGGCAGCAAAAGCTGGACGTTTGTCTTTTTTGCTCCGGAGGCTGCCGAGAGTGAAAACAGGTGCTTTTGAGGATGGAGTCCACAGGAAAGCAGAGAGGGCCAAATTGTCTGGGGCATTTGAAGGGGTTCCAGGAGGCAGTGAGGACCAGCATCACTTTTCCCCGCTGGCACCTTTGCTGTGGCAGCAAAAGCTGGACCTTTGTCTTTTTTGCTCCGGAGGCTGCCGAGAGTGAAAACAGGTGCTTTTGAGGATGGCGTCCGCAGGAAAGCAGAGAGGGCCAAATTGTCTGGGGCATTTGAAGGGGTTCCAGGAGGTAGTGAGGACCAGCATCACTTTTCCCCGCTGGCACCTTTGCTGTGGCAGCAAAAGCTGGACCTTTGTCTTTTCTGCTCCGGAGCCTGCCGAGAGTGAAAACAGGTGCTTTTGAGGATGGCGTCCGCAGGAAAGCAGAGAGGGCCAAATTGTCTGGGGCATTTGAAGGGGTTCCAGGAGGCAGTGAGGACCAGCATCACTTTTCCCCGATGGCACCTTTGCTGTGGCAGCAAAAGCTGGACGTTTGTCTTTTTTGATCCGGAGGCTGCCGAGAGTGAAAACAGGTGCTTTTGAGGATGGAGTCCGCAGGAAAGCAGAGAGGGCCAAATTGTCTGGGGCATTTGAAGGGGTTCCAGGAGGCAGTGAGGACCAGCATCACTTTTCCCCGCTGGCACCTTTCTTGTGGCAGCAAAAGCTGGACGTTTGTCTTTTTTGCTCCGGAGGCTGCCGAGAGTGAAAACAGGTGCTTTTGAGGATGGAGTCCGCAGGAAAGCAGAGAGGGCCAAATTGTCTGGGGCATTTGAAGGGGTTCCAGGAGGCAGTGAGGACCAGCATCACTTTTCCCCGCTGGCACCTTTGCTGTGGCAGCAAAAGCTGGACGTTTGTCTTTTTTGCTCCGGAGGCTGCCGAGAGTGAAAACAGGTGCTTTTGAGGATGGAGTCCGCAGGAAAGCAGAGAGGGCCAAATTGTCTGGGGCATTTGAAGGGGTTCCAGGAGGCAGTGAGGACCAGCATCACTTTTCCCCGCTGGCACCTTTGCTGTGGCAGCAAAAGCTGGACGTTTGTCTTTTTTGCTCTAAACACCGCCGAAAGCGAAAACAGGTGCTTTTGAGGATGGAGTCCGCAGGAAAGCAGAGAGGGCCAAATTGTCTGGGGCATTTGAAGGGGTTCGGGGAGGCAGTGAGGACCAGCATCACTTTTCCCCGCTGGCACCTTTGCTGTGGCAGCAAAAGCTGGACGTTTGTCTTTTTTGCTCCGGAGGCTGCCGAGAGTGAAAACAGGTGCTTTTGAGGATGGAGTCCGCAGGAAAGCAGAGAGGGCCAAATTGTCTGGGGCATTTGAAGGGGTTCCAGGAGGCAGTGAGGACCAGCATCACTTTTCCCCGCTGCCACCTTTGCTGTGGCAGCAAAAGCTGGACGTTTGTCTTTTTTGCTCCGGAGGCTGCCGAGAGTGAAAACAGGTGCTTTTGAGGATGGAGTCCGCAGGAAAGCAGAGAGGGCCAAATTGTCTGGGGCATTTGAAGGGGTTCCAGGAGGCAGTGAGGACCAGCATCACTTTTCCCCGCTGGCACCTTTGCTGTGGCAGCAAAAGCTGGACGTTTGTCTTTTTTGCTCCGGAGGATGCCGAGAGTGAAAACAGGTGCTTTTGATGATACAGTCTACAGGAAAGCAGAGAGGGCCGAATTGTCTGGGGCATTTGAAGGGGTTCCAGGAGGCAGTGAGGACCAGCATCACTTTTCCTCGCTGGCACCTTTGCTGTGGCAGCAAAAGCTGGACGTTTGTCTTTTCTGCTCCGGAGGCTTCCGAGAGTGAAAACAGGTGCTTTTGAGGATGGAGTCTGCAGGAATGCAGAGAGGGCCAAATTGTCTGGGGCATTTGAAGGGGTTCCAGGAGGCAGTGAGGACCAACATCACTTTTCCCCGCTGGCACCTTTGCTGTGGCAGCAAAAGCTGGACGTTTGTCTTTTTTGCTCCTGAGTCCGCCGAGAGTGAAAACAGGTGCTTTTGAGGATGGAGTCCGCAGGAAAGCAGAGAGGGCCAAATTGTCTGGGGCATTTGAAGGGGTTCCAGGAGGCAGTGAGGACCAGCATCACTTTTCCCCGCTGGCACCTTTGCTGTGGCAGCAAAAGCTGGACGTTTGTCTTTTCTGCTCCGGAGGCTGCCGAGAGTGAAAACAGGTGCTTTTGAGGATGGAGTCCACAGGAAAGCAGAGAGGGCCAAATTGTCTGGGGCATTTGAAGGGGTTCCAGGAGGCAGTGAGGACCAGCATCACTTTTCCCCGCTGGCACCTTTGCTGTGGCAGCAAAAGCTGGACCTTTGTCTTTTTTGCTCCGGAGGCTGCCGAGAGTGAAAACAGGTGCTTTTGAGGATGGCGTCCGCAGGAAAGCAGAGAGGGCCAAATTGTCTGGGGCATTTGAAGGGGTTCCAGGAGGCAGTGAGGACCAGCATCACTTTTCCTCGCTGGCACCTTTGCTGTGGCAGCAAAAGCTGGACGTTTGTCTTTTTTGCTCCTGAGTCCGCCGAGAGTGAAAACAGGTGCTTTTGAGGATGGAGTCCGCAGGAAAGCAGAGAGGGCCAAATTGTCTGGGGCATTTGAAGGGGTTCCAGGAGGCAGTGAGGACCAGCATCACTTTTCCCCGCTGGCACCTTTGCTGTGGCAGCAAAAGCTGGACGTTTGTCTTTTTTGCTCCGGAGGCTGCCGAGAGTGAAAACAGGTGCTTTTGAGGATGGAGTCCACAGGAAAGCAGAGAGGGCCAAATTGTCTGGGGCATTTGAAGGGGTTCCAGGAGACAGTGAGGACCAGCATCACTTTTCCCCGCTGGCACCTTTGCTGTGGCAGCAAAAGCTGGACCTTTGTCTTTTTTGCTCCAAACACCGCCGAAAGCGAAAACAGGTGCTTTTGAGGATGGAGTCCGCAGGAAAGCAGAGAGGGCCAAATTGTCTGGGGCATTTGAAGGGGTTCCAGGAGGCAGTGAGGACCAGCATCACTTTTCCCCGCTGGCACCTTTGCTGTGGCAGCAAAAGCTGGACCTTTGTCTTTTTTGCTCCTGAGGCTGCCGAGAGTGAAAACAGGTGCTTTTGAGGATGGCGTCCACAGGAAAGCAGAGAGGGCCAAATTGTCTGGGGCATTTGAAGGGGTTCCAGGAGGCAGTGAGGACCAGCATCACTTTTCCCCGATGGCACCTTTGCTGTGGCAGCAAAAGCTGGACGTTTGTCTTTTTTGATCCGGAGGCTGCCGAGAGTGAAAACAGGTGCTTTTGAGGATGGAGTCCGCAGGAAAGCAGAGAGGGCCAAATTGTCTGGGGCATTTGAAGGGGTTCCAGGAGGCAGTGAGGACCAGCATCACTTTTCCCCGCTGGCACCTTTCTTGTGGCAGCAAAAGCTGGGCGTTTGTCTTTTTTGCTCCGGAGGCTGCCGAGAGTGAAAACAGGTGCTTTTGAGGATGGAGTCCGCAGGAAAGCAGAGAGGGCCAAATTGTCTGGGGCATTTGAAGGGGTTCCAGGAGGCAGTGAGGACCAGCATCACTTTTCCCCGATGGCACCTTTGCTGTGGCAGCAAAAGCTGGACGTTTGTCTTTTTTGATCCGGAGGCTGCCGAGAGTGAAAACAGGTGCTTTTGAGGATGGAGTCCGCAGGAAAGCAGAGAGGGCCAAATTGTCTGGGGCATTTGAAGGGGTTCCAGGAGGCAGTGAGGACCAGCATCACTTTTCCCCGATGGCACCTTTGCTGTGGCAGCAAAAGCTGGACGTTTGTCTTTTTTGCTCTAAACACCGCCGAAAGCGAAAACAGGTGCTTTTGAGGATGGAGTCCGCAGGAAAGCAGAGAGGGCCAAATTGTCTGGGGCATTTGAAGGGGTTCGGGGAGGCAGTGAGGACCAGCATCACTTTTCCCCGCTGGCACCTTTGCTGTGGCAGCAAAAGCTGGACCTTTGTCTTTTTTGCTCCGGAGGCTGCCGAGAGTGAAAACAGGTGCTTTTGAGGATGGAGTCCGCAGGAAAGCAGAGAGGGCCAAATTGTCTGGGGCATTTGAAGGGGTTCCAGGAGGCAGTGAGGACCAGCATCACTTTTCCCCGCTGGCACCTTTGCTGTGGCAGCAAAAGCTGGACGTTTGTCTTTTTTGCTCCGGAGGCTGCCGAGAGTGAAAACAGGTGCTTTTGAGGATGGAGTCCGCAGGAAAGCAGAGAGGGCCAAATTGTCTGGGGCATTTGAACGGGTTCCAGGAGGCAGTGAGGACCAGCATCACTTTTCCCCGCTGGCACCTTTGCTGTGGCAGCAAAAGCTGGACGTTTGTCTTTTTTGCTCCGGAGGATGCCGAGAGTGAAAACAGGTGCTTTTGATGATACAGTCTACAGGAAAGCAGAGAGGGCCGAATTGTCTGGGGCATTTGAAGGGGTTCCAGGAGGCAGTGAGGACCAGCATCACTTTTCCTCGCTGGCACCTTTGCTGTGGCAGCAAAAGCTGGACGTTTGTCTTTTCTGCTCCGGAGGCTTCCGAGAGTGAAAACAGGTGCTTTTGAGGATGGAGTCCGCAGGAAAGCAGAGAGGGCCAAATTGTCTGGGGCATTTGAAGGGGTTCCAGGAGGCAGTGAGGACCAGCATCACTTTTCCCCGCTGGCACCTTTGCTGTGGCAGCAAAAGCTGGACGTTTGTCTTTTTTGCTCTAAACACCGCCGAAAGCGAAAACAGGTGCTTTTGAGGATGGAGTCCGCAGGAAAGCAGAGAGGGCCAAATTGTCTGGGGCATTTGAAGGGGTTCCAGGAGGCAGTGAGGACCAACATCACTTTTCCCCGCTGGCACCTTTGCTGTGGCAGCAAAAGCTGGACGTTTGTCTTTTTTGCTCCTGAGTCCGCCGAGAGTGAAAACAGGTGCTTTTGAGGATGGAGTCCGCAGGAAAGCAGAGAGGGCCAAATTGTCTGGGGCATTTGAAGGGGTTCCAGGAGGCAGTGAGGACCAGCATCACTTTTCCCCGCTGGCACCTTTGCTGTGGCAGCAAAAGCTGGACGTTTGTCTTTTTTGCTCCGGAGGCTGCCGAGAGTGAAAACAGGTGCTTTTGAGGATGGAGTCCACAGGAAAGCAGAGAGGGCCAAATTGTCTGGGGCATTTGAAGGGGTTCCAGGAGGCAGTGAGGACCAGCATCACTTTTCCCCGCTGGCACCTTTGCTGTGGCAGCAAAAGCTGGACCTTTGTCTTTTTTGCTCCGGAGGCTGCCGAGAGTGAAAACAGGTGCTTTTGAGGATGGCGTCCGCAGGAAAGCAGAGAGGGCCAAATTGTCTGGGGCATTTGAAGGGGTTCCAGGAGGTAGTGAGGACCAGCATCACTTTTCCCCGCTGGCACCTTTGCTGTGGCAGCAAAAGCTGGACCTTTGTCTTTTCTGCTCCGGAGCCTGCCGAGAGTGAAAACAGGTGCTTTTGAGGATGGAGTCCACAGGAAAGCAGAGAGGGACAAATTGTCTGGGGCATTTGAAGGGGTTCCAGGAGGCAGTGAGGACCAGCATCACTTTTCCCCGCTGGCACCTTTGCTGTGGCAGCAAAAGCTGGACGTTTGTCTTTTCTGCTCCGGAGGCTTCCGAGAGTGAAAACAGGTGCTTTTGAGGATGGAGTCTGCAGGAATGCAGAGAGGGCCAAATTGTCTGGGGCATTTGAAGGGGTTCCAGGAGGCAGTGAGGACCAACATCACTTTTCCCCGCTGGCACCTTTGCTGTGGCAGCAAAAGCTGGACGTTTGTCTTTTTTGCTCCTGAGTCCGCCGAGAGTGAAAACAGGTGCTTTTGAGGATGGAGTCCGCAGGAAAGCAGAGAGGGCCAAATTGTCTGGGGCATTTGAAGGGGTTCCAGGAGGCAGTGAGGACCAGCATCACTTTTCCCCGCTGGCACCTTTGCTGTGGCAGCAAAAGCTGGACGTTTGTCTTTTTTGCTCCGGAGGCTGCCGAGAGTGAAAACAGGTGCTTTTGAGGATGGAGTCCACAGGAAAGCAGAGAGGGCCAAATTGTCTGGGGCATTTGAAGGGGTTCCAGGAGACAGTGAGGACCAGCATCACTTTTCCCCGCTGGCACCTTTGCTGTGGCAGCAAAAGCTGGACCTTTGTCTTTTTTGCTCCAAACACCGCCGAAAGCGAAAACAGGTGCTTTTGAGGATGGAGTCCGCAGGAAAGCAGAGAGGGCCAAATTGTCTGGGGCATTTGAAGGGGTTCCAGGAGGCAGTGAGGACCAGCATCACTTTTCCCCGCTGGCACCTTTGCTGTGGCAGCAAAAGCTGGACCTTTGTCTTTTTTGCTCCTGAGGCTGCCGAGAGTGAAAACAGGTGCTTTTGAGGATGGCGTCCACAGGAAAGCAGAGAGGGCCAAATTGTCTGGGGCATTTGAAGGGGTTCCAGGAGGCAGTGAGGACCAGCATCACTTTTCCCCGATGGCACCTTTGCTGTGGCAGCAAAAGCTGGACGTTTGTCTTTTTTGATCCGGAGGCTGCCGAGAGTGAAAACAGGTGCTTTTGAGGATGGAGTCCGCAGGAAAGCAGAGAGGGCCAAATTGTCTGGGGCATTTGAAGGGGTTCCAGGAGGCAGTGAGGACCAGCATCACTTTTCCCCGCTGGCACCTTTCTTGTGGCAGCAAAAGCTGGACGTTTGTCTTTTTTGCTCCGGAGGCTGCCGAGAGTGAAAACAGGTGCTTTTGAGGATGGAGTCCGCAGGAAAGCAGAGAGGGCCAAATTGTCTGGGGCATTTGAAGGGGTTCCAGGAGGCAGTGAGGACCAGCATCACTTTTCCCCGCTGGCACCTTTGCTGTGGCAGCAAAAGCTGGACGTTTGTCTTTTTTGCTCCGGAGGCTGCCGAGAGTGAAAACAGGTGCTTTTGAGGATGGAGTCCGCAGGAAAGCAGAGAGGGCCAAATTGTCTGGGGCATTTGAAGGGGTTCCAGGAGGCAGTGAGGACCAGCATCACTTTTCCCCGCTGGCACCTTTGCTGTGGCAGCAAAAGCTGGACGTTTGTCTTTTTTGCTCTAAACACCGCCGAAAGCGAAAACAGGTGCTTTTGAGGATGGAGTCCGCAGGAAAGCAGAGAGGGCCAAATTGTCTGGGGCATTTGAAGGGGTTCGGGGAGGCAGTGAGGACCAGCATCACTTTTCCCCGCTGGCACCTTTGCTGTGGCAGCAAAAGCTGGACGTTTGTCTTTTTTGCTCCGGAGGCTGCCGAGAGTGAAAACAGGTGCTTTTGAGGATGGAGTCCGCAGGAAAGCAGAGAGGGCCAAATTGTCTGGGGCATTTGAAGGGGTTCCAGGAGGCAGTGAGGACCAGCATCACTTTTCCCCGCTGCCACCTTTGCTGTGGCAGCAAAAGCTGGACGTTTGTCTTTTTTGCTCCGGAGGCTGCCGAGAGTGAAAACAGGTGCTTTTGAGGATGGAGTCCGCAGGAAAGCAGAGAGGGCCAAATTGTCTGGGGCATTTGAAGGGGTTCCAGGAGGCAGTGAGGACCAGCATCACTTTTCCCCGCTGGCACCTTTGCTGTGGCAGCAAAAGCTGGACGTTTGTCTTTTTTGCTCCGGAGGATGCCGAGAGTGAAAACAGGTGCTTTTGATGATACAGTCTACAGGAAAGCAGAGAGGGCCGAATTGTCTGGGGCATTTGAAGGGGTTCCAGGAGGCAGTGAGGACCAGCATCACTTTTCCTCGCTGGCACCTTTGCTGTGGCAGCAAAAGCTGGACGTTTGTCTTTTCTGCTCCGGAGGCTTCCGAGAGTGAAAACAGGTGCTTTTGAGGATGGAGTCTGCAGGAATGCAGAGAGGGCCAAATTGTCTGGGGCATTTGAAGGGGTTCCAGGAGGCAGTGAGGACCAACATCACTTTTCCCCGCTGGCACCTTTGCTGTGGCAGCAAAAGCTGGACGTTTGTCTTTTTTGCTCCTGAGTCCGCCGAGAGTGAAAACAGGTGCTTTTGAGGATGGAGTCCGCAGGAAAGCAGAGAGGGCCAAATTGTCTGGGGCATTTGAAGGGGTTCCAGGAGGCAGTGAGGACCAGCATCACTTTTCCCCGCTGGCACCTTTGCTGTGGCAGCAAAAGCTGGACGTTTGTCTTTTTTGCTCCGGAGGCTGCCGAGAGTGAAAACAGGTGCTTTTGAGGATGGAGTCCACAGGAAAGCAGAGAGGGCCAAATTGTCTGGGGCATTTGAAGGGGTTCCAGGAGGCAGTGAGGACCAGCATCACTTTTCCCCGCTGGCACCTTTGCTGTGGCAGCAAAAGCTGGACCTTTGTCTTTTTTGCTCCGGAGGCTGCCGAGAGTGAAAACAGGTGCTTTTGAGGATGGCGTCCGCAGGAAAGCAGAGAGGGCCAAATTGTCTGGGGCATTTGAAGGGGTTCCAGGAGGCAGTGAGGACCAGCATCACTTTTCCTCGCTGGCACCTTTGCTGTGGCAGCAAAAGCTGGACGTTTGTCTTTTTTGCTCCTGAGTCCGCCGAGAGTGAAAACAGGTGCTTTTGAGGATGGAGTCCGCAGGAAAGCAGAGAGGGCCAAATTGTCTGGGGCATTTGAAGGGGTTCCAGGAGGCAGTGAGGACCAGCATCACTTTTCCCCGCTGGCACCTTTGCTGTGGCAGCAAAAGCTGGACGTTTGTCTTTTTTGCTCCGGAGGCTGCCGAGAGTGAAAACAGGTGCTTTTGAGGATGGAGTCCACAGGAAAGCAGAGAGGGCCAAATTGTCTGGGGCATTTGAAGGGGTTCCAGGAGACAGTGAGGACCAGCATCACTTTTCCCCGCTGGCACCTTTGCTGTGGCAGCAAAAGCTGGACCTTTGTCTTTTTTGCTCCAAACACCGCCGAAAGCAAAAACAGGTGCTTTTGAGGATGGAGTCCGCAGGAAAGCAGAGAGGGCCAAATTGTCTGGGGCATTTGAAGGGGTTCCAGGAGGCAGTGAGGACCAGCATCACTTTTCCCCGCTGGCACCTTTGCTGTGGCAGCAAAAGCTGGACCTTTGTCTTTTTTGCTCCTGAGGCTGCCGAGAGTGAAAACAGGTGCTTTTGAGGATGGCGTCCACAGGAAAGCAGAGAGGGCCAAATTGTCTGGGGCATTTGAAGGGGTTCCAGGAGGCAGTGAGGACCAGCATCACTTTTCCCCGATGGCACCTTTGCTGTGGCAGCAAAAGCTGGACGTTTGTCTTTTTTGATCCGGAGGCTGCCGAGAGTGAAAACAGGTGCTTTTGAGGATGGAGTCCGCAGGAAAGCAGAGAGGGCCAAATTGTCTGGGGCATTTGAAGGGGTTCCAGGAGGCAGTGAGGACCAGCATCACTTTTCCCCGCTGGCACCTTTCTTGTGGCAGCAAAAGCTGGGCGTTTGTCTTTTTTGCTCCGGAGGCTGCCGAGAGTGAAAACAGGTGCTTTTGAGGATGGAGTCCGCAGGAAAGCAGAGAGGGCCAAATTGTCTGGGGCATTTGAAGGGGTTCCAGGAGGCAGTGAGGACCAGCATCACTTTTCCCCGATGGCACCTTTGCTGTGGCAGCAAAAGCTGGACGTTTGTCTTTTTTGATCCGGAGGCTGCCGAGAGTGAAAACAGGTGCTTTTGAGGATGGAGTCCGCAGGAAAGCAGAGAGGGCCAAATTGTCTGGGGCATTTGAAGGGGTTCCAGGAGGCAGTGAGGACCAGCATCACTTTTCCCCGATGGCACCTTTGCTGTGGCAGCAAAAGCTGGACGTTTGTCTTTTTTGCTCTAAACACCGCCGAAAGCGAAAACAGGTGCTTTTGAGGATGGAGTCCGCAGGAAAGCAGAGAGGGCCAAATTGTCTGGGGCATTTGAAGGGGTTCGGGGAGGCAGTGAGGACCAGCATCACTTTTCCCCGCTGGCACCTTTGCTGTGGCAGCAAAAGCTGGACCTTTGTCTTTTTTGCTCCGGAGGCTGCCGAGAGTGAAAACAGGTGCTTTTGAGGATGGAGTCCGCAGGAAAGCAGAGAGGGCCAAATTGTCTGGGGCATTTGAACGGGTTCCAGGAGGCAGTGAGGACCAGCATCACTTTTCCCCGCTGGCACCTTTGCTGTGGCAGCAAAAGCTGGACGTTTGTCTTTTTTGCTCCGGAGGATGCCGAGAGTGAAAACAGGTGCTTTTGATGATACAGTCTACAGGAAAGCAGAGAGGGCCGAAGTGTCTGGGGCATTTGAAGGGGTTCCAGGAGGCAGTGAGGACCAGCATCACTTTTCCTCGCTGGCACCTTTGCTGTGGCAGCAAAAGCTGGACGTTTGTCTTTTCTGCTCCGGAGGCTTCCGAGAGTGAAAACAGGTGCTTTTGAGGATGGAGTCTGCAGGAATGCAGAGAGGGCCAAATTGTCTGGGGCATTTGAAGGGGTTCCAGGAGGCAGTGAGGACCAACATCACTTTTCCCCGCTGGCACCTTTGCTGTGGCAGCAAAAGCTGGACGTTTGTCTTTTTTGCTCCTGAGTCCGCCGAGAGTGAAAACAGGTGCTTTTGAGGATGGAGTCCGCAGGAAAGCAGAGAGGGCCAAATTGTCTGGGGCATTTGAAGGGGTTCCAGGAGGCAGTGAGGACCAGCATCACTTTTCCCCGCTGGCACCTTTGCTGTGGCAGCAAAAGCTGGACGTTTGTCTTTTTTGCTCCGGAGGCTGCCGAGAGTGAAAACAGGTGCTTTTGAGGATGGAGTCCACAGGAAAGCAGAGAGGGCCAAATTGTCTGGGGCATTTGAAGGGGTTCCAGGAGACAGTGAGGACCAGCATCACTTTTCCCCGCTGGCACCTTTGCTGTGGCAGCAAAAGCTGGACCTTTGTCTTTTTTGCTCCAAACACCGCCGAAAGCGAAAACAGGTGCTTTTGAGGATGGAGTCCGCAGGAAAGCAGAGAGGGCCAAATTGTCTGGGGCATTTGAAGGGGTTCCAGGAGGCAGTGAGGACCAGCATCACTTTTCCCCGCTGGCACCTTTGCTGTGGCAGCAAAAGCTGGACCTTTGTCTTTTTTGCTCCTGAGGCTGCCGAGAGTGAAAACAGGTGCTTTTGAGGATGGCGTCCACAGGAAAGCAGAGAGGGCCAAATTGTCTGGGGCATTTGAAGGGGTTCCAGGAGGCAGTGAGGACCAGCATCACTTTTCCCCGATGGCACCTTTGCTGTGGCAGCAAAAGCTGGACGTTTGTCTTTTTTGATCCGGAGGCTGCCGAGAGTGAAAACAGGTGCTTTTGAGGATGGAGTCCGCAGGAAAGCAGAGAGGGCCAAATTGTCTGGGGCATTTGAAGGGGTTCCAGGAGGCAGTGAGGACCAGCATCACTTTTCCCCGCTGGCACCTTTCTTGTGGCAGCAAAAGCTGGACGTTTGTCTTTTTTGCTCCGGAGGCTGCCGAGAGTGAAAACAGGTGCTTTTGAGGATGGAGTCCGCAGGAAAGCAGAGAGGGCCAAATTGTCTGGGGCATTTGAAGGGGTTCCAGGAGGCAGTGAGGACCAGCATCACTTTTCCCCGCTGGCACCTTTGCTGTGGCAGCAAAAGCTGGACCTTTGTCTTTTTTGCTCCGGAGGCTGCCGAGAGTGAAAACAGGTGCTTTTGAGGATGGCGTCCGCAGGAAAGCAGAGAGGGCCAAATTGTCTGGGGCATTTGAAGGGGTTCCAGGAGGTAGTGAGGACCAGCATCACTTTTCCCCGCTGGCACCTTTGCTGTGGCAGCAAAAGCTGGACCTTTGTCTTTTCTGCTCCGGAGCCTGCCGAGAGTGAAAACAGGTGCTTTTGAGGATGGAGTCCACAGGAAAGCAGAGAGGGACAAATTGTCTGGGGCATTTGAAGGGGTTCCAGGAGGCAGTGAGGACCAGCATCACTTTTCCCCGCTGGCACCTTTGCTGTGGCAGCAAAAGCTGGACGTTTGTCTTTTCTGCTCCGGAGGCTTCCGAGAGTGAAAACAGGTGCTTTTGAGGATGGAGTCTGCAGGAATGCAGAGAGGGCCAAATTGTCTGGGGCATTTGAAGGGGTTCCAGGAGGCAGTGAGGACCAACATCACTTTTCCCCGCTGGCACCTTTGCTGTGGCAGCAAAAGCTGGACGTTTGTCTTTTTTGCTCCTGAGTCCGCCGAGAGTGAAAACAGGTGCTTTTGAGGATGGAGTCCGCAGGAAAGCAGAGAGGGCCAAATTGTCTGGGGCATTTGAAGGGGTTCCAGGAGGCAGTGAGGACCAGCATCACTTTTCCCCGCTGGCACCTTTGCTGTGGCAGCAAAAGCTGGACGTTTGTCTTTTTTGCTCCGGAGGCTGCCGAGAGTGAAAACAGGTGCTTTTGAGGATGGAGTCCACAGGAAAGCAGAGAGGGCCAAATTGTCTGGGGCATTTGAAGGGGTTCCAGGAGACAGTGAGGACCAGCATCACTTTTCCCCGCTGGCACCTTTGCTGTGGCAGCAAAAGCTGGACCTTTGTCTTTTTTGCTCCAAACACCGCCGAAAGCGAAAACAGGTGCTTTTGAGGATGGAGTCCGCAGGAAAGCAGAGAGGGCCAAATTGTCTGGGGCATTTGAAGGGGTTCCAGGAGGCAGTGAGGACCAGCATCACTTTTCCCCGCTGGCACCTTTGCTGTGGCAGCAAAAGCTGGACCTTTGTCTTTTTTGCTCCGGAGGCTGCCGAGAGTGAAAACAGGTGCTTTTGAGGATGGAGTCCGCAGGAAAGCAGAGAGGGCCAAATTGTCTGGGGCATTTGAAGGGGTTCCAGGAGGCAGTGAGGACCAGCATCACTTTTCCCCGCTGGCACCTTTGCTGTGGCAGCAAAAGCTGGACGTTTGTCTTTTTTGCTCTAAACACCGCCGAAAGCGAAAACAGGTGCTTTTGAGGATGGAGTCCGCAGGAAAGCAGAGAGGGCCAAATTGTCTGGGGCATTTGAAGGGGTTCGGGGAGGCAGTGAGGACCAGCATCACTTTTCCCCGCTGGCACCTTTGCTGTGGCAGCAAAAGCTGGACGTTTGTCTTTTTTGCTCCGGAGGCTGCCGAGAGTGAAAACAGGTGCTTTTGAGGATGGAGTCCGCAGGAAAGCAGAGAGGGCCAAATTGTCTGGGGCATTTGAAGGGGTTCCAGGAGGCAGTGAGGACCAGCATCACTTTTCCCCGCTGCCACCTTTGCTGTGGCAGCAAAAGCTGGACGTTTGTCTTTTTTGCTCCGGAGGCTGCCGAGAGTGAAAACAGGTGCTTTTGAGGATGGAGTCCGCAGGAAAGCAGAGAGGGCCAAATTGTCTGGGGCATTTGAAGGGGTTCCAGGAGGCAGTGAGGACCAGCATCACTTTTCCCCGCTGGCACCTTTGCTGTGGCAGCAAAAGCTGGACGTTTGTCTTTTTTGCTCCGGAGGATGCCGAGAGTGAAAACAGGTGCTTTTGATGATACAGTCTACAGGAAAGCAGAGAGGGCCGAATTGTCTGGGGCATTTGAAGGGGTTCCAGGAGGCAGTGAGGACCAGCATCACTTTTCCTCGCTGGCACCTTTGCTGTGGCAGCAAAAGCTGGACGTTTGTCTTTTCTGCTCCGGAGGCTTCCGAGAGTGAAAACAGGTGCTTTTGAGGATGGAGTCTGCAGGAATGCAGAGAGGGCCAAATTGTCTGGGGCATTTGAAGGGGTTCCAGGAGGCAGTGAGGACCAACATCACTTTTCCCCGCTGGCACCTTTGCTGTGGCAGCAAAAGCTGGACGTTTGTCTTTTTTGCTCCTGAGTCCGCCGAGAGTGAAAACAGGTGCTTTTGAGGATGGAGTCCGCAGGAAAGCAGAGAGGGCCAAATTGTCTGGGGCATTTGAAGGGGTTCCAGGAGGCAGTGAGGACCAGCATCACTTTTCCCCGCTGGCACCTTTGCTGTGGCAGCAAAAGCTGGACGTTTGTCTTTTTTGCTCCGGAGGCTGCCGAGAGTGAAAACAGGTGCTTTTGAGGATGGAGTCCACAGGAAAGCAGAGAGGGCCAAATTGTCTGGGGCATTTGAAGGGGTTCCAGGAGGCAGTGAGGACCAGCATCACTTTTCCCCGCTGGCACCTTTGCTGTGGCAGCAAAAGCTGGACCTTTGTCTTTTTTGCTCCGGAGGCTGCCGAGAGTGAAAACAGGTGCTTTTGAGGATGGCGTCCGCAGGAAAGCAGAGAGGGCCAAATTGTCTGGGGCATTTGAAGGGGTTCCAGGAGGCAGTGAGGACCAGCATCACTTTTCCTCGCTGGCACCTTTGCTGTGGCAGCAAAAGCTGGACGTTTGTCTTTTTTGCTCCTGAGTCCGCCGAGAGTGAAAACAGGTGCTTTTGAGGATGGAGTCCGCAGGAAAGCAGAGAGGGCCAAATTGTCTGGGGCATTTGAAGGGGTTCCAGGAGGCAGTGAGGACCAGCATCACTTTTCCCCGCTGGCACCTTTGCTGTGGCAGCAAAAGCTGGACGTTTGTCTTTTTTGCTCCGGAGGCTGCCGAGAGTGAAAACAGGTGCTTTTGAGGATGGAGTCCACAGGAAAGCAGAGAGGGCCAAATTGTCTGGGGCATTTGAAGGGGTTCCAGGAGACAGTGAGGACCAGCATCACTTTTCCCCGCTGGCACCTTTGCTGTGGCAGCAAAAGCTGGACCTTTGTCTTTTTTGCTCCAAACACCGCCGAAAGCGAAAACAGGTGCTTTTGAGGATGGAGTCCGCAGGAAAGCAGAGAGGGCCAAATTGTCTGGGGCATTTGAAGGGGTTCCAGGAGGCAGTGAGGACCAGCATCACTTTTCCCCGCTGGCACCTTTGCTGTGGCAGCAAAAGCTGGACCTTTGTCTTTTTTGCTCCTGAGGCTGCCGAGAGTGAAAACAGGTGCTTTTGAGGATGGCGTCCACAGGAAAGCAGAGAGGGCCAAATTGTCTGGGGCATTTGAAGGGGTTCCAGGAGGCAGTGAGGACCAGCATCACTTTTCCCCGATGGCACCTTTGCTGTGGCAGCAAAAGCTGGACGTTTGTCTTTTTTGATCCGGAGGCTGCCGAGAGTGAAAACAGGTGCTTTTGAGGATGGAGTCCGCAGGAAAGCAGAGAGGGCCAAATTGTCTGGGGCATTTGAAGGGGTTCCAGGAGGCAGTGAGGACCAGCATCACTTTTCCCCGATGGCACCTTTGCTGTGGCAGCAAAAGCTGGACGTTTGTCTTTTTTGCTCTAAACACCGCCGAAAGCGAAAACAGGTGCTTTTGAGGATGGAGTCCGCAGGAAAGCAGAGAGGGCCAAATTGTCTGGGGCATTTGAAGGGGTTCGGGGAGGCAGTGAGGACCAGCATCACTTTTCCCCGCTGGCACCTTTGCTGTGGCAGCAAAAGCTGGACCTTTGTCTTTTTTGCTCCGGAGGCTGCCGAGAGTGAAAACAGGTGCTTTTGAGGATGGAGTCCGCAGGAAAGCAGAGAGGGCCAAATTGTCTGGGGCATTTGAAGGGGTTCCAGGAGGCAGTGAGGACCAGCATCACTTTTCCCCGCTGGCACCTTTGCTGTGGCAGCAAAAGCTGGACGTTTGTCTTTTTTGCTCCGGAGGCTGCCGAGAGTGAAAACAGGTGCTTTTGAGGATGGAGTCCGCAGGAAAGCAGAGAGGGCCAAATTGTCTGGGGCATTTGAACGGGTTCCAGGAGGCAGTGAGGACCAGCATCACTTTTCCCCGCTGGCACCTTTGCTGTGGCAGCAAAAGCTGGACGTTTGTCTTTTTTGCTCCGGAGGATGCCGAGAGTGAAAACAGGTGCTTTTGATGATACAGTCTACAGGAAAGCAGAGAGGGCCGAAGTGTCTGGGGCATTTGAAGGGGTTCCAGGAGGCAGTGAGGACCAGCATCACTTTTCCTCGCTGGCACCTTTGCTGTGGCAGCAAAAGCTGGACGTTTGTCTTTTCTGCTCCGGAGGCTTCCGAGAGTGAAAACAGGTGCTTTTGAGGATGGAGTCTGCAGGAATGCAGAGAGGGCCAAATTGTCTGGGGCATTTGAAGGGGTTCCAGGAGGCAGTGAGGACCAACATCACTTTTCCCCGCTGGCACCTTTGCTGTGGCAGCAAAAGCTGGACGTTTGTCTTTTTTGCTCCTGAGTCCGCCGAGAGTGAAAACAGGTGCTTTTGAGGATGGAGTCCGCAGGAAAGCAGAGAGGGCCAAATTGTCTGGGGCATTTGAAGGGGTTCCAGGAGGCAGTGAGGACCAGCATCACTTTTCCCCGCTGGCACCTTTGCTGTGGCAGCAAAAGCTGGACGTTTGTCTTTTTTGCTCCGGAGGCTGCCGAGAGTGAAAACAGGTGCTTTTGAGGATGGAGTCCACAGGAAAGCAGAGAGGGCCAAATTGTCTGGGGCATTTGAAGGGGTTCCAGGAGACAGTGAGGACCAGCATCACTTTTCCCCGCTGGCACCTTTGCTGTGGCAGCAAAAGCTGGACCTTTGTCTTTTTTGCTCCAAACACCGCCGAAAGCGAAAACAGGTGCTTTTGAGGATGGAGTCCGCAGGAAAGCAGAGAGGGCCAAATTGTCTGGGGCATTTGAAGGGGTTCCAGGAGGCAGTGAGGACCAGCATCACTTTTCCCCGCTGGCACCTTTGCTGTGGCAGCAAAAGCTGGACCTTTGTCTTTTTTGCTCCTGAGGCTGCCGAGAGTGAAAACAGGTGCTTTTGAGGATGGCGTCCACAGGAAAGCAGAGAGGGCCAAATTGTCTGGGGCATTTGAAGGGGTTCCAGGAGGCAGTGAGGACCAGCATCACTTTTCCCCGATGGCACCTTTGCTGTGGCAGCAAAAGCTGGACGTTTGTCTTTTTTGATCCGGAGGCTGCCGAGAGTGAAAACAGGTGCTTTTGAGGATGGAGTCCGCAGGAAAGCAGAGAGGGCCAAATTGTCTGGGGCATTTGAAGGGGTTCCAGGAGGCAGTGAGGACCAGCATCACTTTTCCCCGCTGGCACCTTTCTTGTGGCAGCAAAAGCTGGACGTTTGTCTTTTTTGCTCCGGAGGCTGCCGAGAGTGAAAACAGGTGCTTTTGAGGATGGAGTCCGCAGGAAAGCAGAGAGGGCCAAATTGTCTGGGGCATTTGAAGGGGTTCCAGGAGGCAGTGAGGACCAGCATCACTTTTCCCCGCTGGCACCTTTGCTGTGGCAGCAAAAGCTGGACGTTTGTCTTTTTTGCTCCGGAGGCTGCCGAGAGTGAAAACAGGTGCTTTTGAGGATGGAGTCCACAGGAAAGCAGAGAGGGCCAAATTGTCTGGGGCATTTGAAGGGGTTCCAGGAGACAGTGAGGACCAGCATCACTTTTCCCCGCTGGCACCTTTGCTGTGGCAGCAAAAGCTGGACCTTTGTCTTTTTTGCTCCAAACACCGCCGAAAGCGAAAACAGGTGCTTTTGAGGATGGAGTCCGCAGGAAAGCAGAGAGGGCCAAATTGTCTGGGGCATTTGAAGGGGTTCCAGGAGGCAGTGAGGACCAGCATCACTTTTCCCCGCTGGCACCTTTGCTGTGGCAGCAAAAGCTGGACCTTTGTCTTTTTTGCTCCTGAGGCTGCCGAGAGTGAAAACAGGTGCTTTTGAGGATGGCGTCCACAGGAAAGCAGAGAGGGCCAAATTGTCTGGGGCATTTGAAGGGGTTCCAGGAGGCAGTGAGGACCAGCATCACTTTTCCCCGATGGCACCTTTGCTGTGGCAGCAAAAGCTGGACGTTTGTCTTTTTTGATCCGGAGGCTGCCGAGAGTGAAAACAGGTGCTTTTGAGGATGGAGTCCGCAGGAAAGCAGAGAGGGCCAAATTGTCTGGGGCATTTGAAGGGGTTCCAGGAGGCAGTGAGGACCAGCATCACTTTTCCCCGCTGGCACCTTTCTTGTGGCAGCAAAAGCTGGACGTTTGTCTTTTTTGCTCCGGAGGCTGCCGAGAGTGAAAACAGGTGCTTTTGAGGATGGAGTCCGCAGGAAAGCAGAGAGGGCCAAATTGTCTGGGGCATTTGAAGGGGTTCCAGGAGGCAGTGAGGACCAGCATCACTTTTCCCCGCTGGCACCTTTGCTGTGGCAGCAAAAGCTGGACGTTTGTCTTTTTTGCTCCGGAGGCTGCCGAGAGTGAAAACAGGTGCTTTTGAGGATGGAGTCCGCAGGAAAGCAGAGAGGGCCAAATTGTCTGGGGCATTTGAAGGGGTTCCAGGAGGCAGTGAGGACCAGCATCACTTTTCCCCGCTGGCACCTTTGCTGTGGCAGCAAAAGCTGGACGTTTGTCTTTTTTGCTCTAAACACCGCCGAAAGCGAAAACAGGTGCTTTTGAGGATGGAGTCCGCAGGAAAGCAGAGAGGGCCAAATTGTCTGGGGCATTTGAAGGGGTTCGGGGAGGCAGTGAGGACCAGCATCACTTTTCCCCGCTGGCACCTTTGCTGTGGCAGCAAAAGCTGGACGTTTGTCTTTTTTGCTCCGGAGGCTGCCGAGAGTGAAAACAGGTGCTTTTGAGGATGGAGTCCGCAGGAAAGCAGAGAGGGCCAAATTGTCTGGGGCATTTGAAGGGGTTCCAGGAGGCAGTGAGGACCAGCATCACTTTTCCCCGCTGCCACCTTTGCTGTGGCAGCAAAAGCTGGACGTTTGTCTTTTTTGCTCCGGAGGCTGCCGAGAGTGAAAACAGGTGCTTTTGAGGATGGAGTCCGCAGGAAAGCAGAGAGGGCCAAATTGTCTGGGGCATTTGAAGGGGTTCCAGGAGGCAGTGAGGACCAGCATCACTTTTCCCCGCTGGCACCTTTGCTGTGGCAGCAAAAGCTGGACGTTTGTCTTTTTTGCTCCGGAGGATGCCGAGAGTGAAAACAGGTGCTTTTGATGATACAGTCTACAGGAAAGCAGAGAGGGCCGAATTGTCTGGGGCATTTGAAGGGGTTCCAGGAGGCAGTGAGGACCAGCATCACTTTTCCTCGCTGGCACCTTTGCTGTGGCAGCAAAAGCTGGACGTTTGTCTTTTCTGCTCCGGAGGCTTCCGAGAGTGAAAACAGGTGCTTTTGAGGATGGAGTCTGCAGGAATGCAGAGAGGGCCAAATTGTCTGGGGCATTTGAAGGGGTTCCAGGAGGCAGTGAGGACCAACATCACTTTTCCCCGCTGGCACCTTTGCTGTGGCAGCAAAAGCTGGACGTTTGTCTTTTTTGCTCCTGAGTCCGCCGAGAGTGAAAACAGGTGCTTTTGAGGATGGAGTCCGCAGGAAAGCAGAGAGGGCCAAATTGTCTGGGGCATTTGAAGGGGTTCCAGGAGGCAGTGAGGACCAGCATCACTTTTCCCCGCTGGCACCTTTGCTGTGGCAGCAAAAGCTGGACGTTTGTCTTTTTTGCTCCGGAGGCTGCCGAGAGTGAAAACAGGTGCTTTTGAGGATGGAGTCCACAGGAAAGCAGAGAGGGCCAAATTGTCTGGGGCATTTGAAGGGGTTCCAGGAGGCAGTGAGGACCAGCATCACTTTTCCCCGCTGGCACCTTTGCTGTGGCAGCAAAAGCTGGACCTTTGTCTTTTTTGCTCCGGAGGCTGCCGAGAGTGAAAACAGGTGCTTTTGAGGATGGCGTCCGCAGGAAAGCAGAGAGGGCCAAATTGTCTGGGGCATTTGAAGGGGTTCCAGGAGGCAGTGAGGACCAGCATCACTTTTCCTCGCTGGCACCTTTGCTGTGGCAGCAAAAGCTGGACGTTTGTCTTTTTTGCTCCTGAGTCCGCCGAGAGTGAAAACAGGTGCTTTTGAGGATGGAGTCCGCAGGAAAGCAGAGAGGGCCAAATTGTCTGGGGCATTTGAAGGGGTTCCAGGAGGCAGTGAGGACCAGCATCACTTTTCCCCGCTGGCACCTTTGCTGTGGCAGCAAAAGCTGGACGTTTGTCTTTTTTGCTCCGGAGGCTGCCGAGAGTGAAAACAGGTGCTTTTGAGGATGGAGTCCACAGGAAAGCAGAGAGGGCCAAATTGTCTGGGGCATTTGAAGGGGTTCCAGGAGACAGTGAGGACCAGCATCACTTTTCCCCGCTGGCACCTTTGCTGTGGCAGCAAAAGCTGGACCTTTGTCTTTTTTGCTCCAAACACCGCCGAAAGCGAAAACAGGTGCTTTTGAGGATGGAGTCCGCAGGAAAGCAGAGAGGGCCAAATTGTCTGGGGCATTTGAAGGGGTTCCAGGAGGCAGTGAGGACCAGCATCACTTTTCCCCGCTGCCACCTTTGCTGTGGCAGCAAAAGCTGGACCTTTGTCTTTTTTGCTCCTGAGGCTGCCGAGAGTGAAAACAGGTGCTTTTGAGGATGGCGTCCACAGGAAAGCAGAGAGGGCCAAATTGTCTGGGGCATTTGAAGGGGTTCCAGGAGGCAGTGAGGACCAGCATCACTTTTCCCCGATGGCACCTTTGCTGTGGCAGCAAAAGCTGGACGTTTGTCTTTTTTGATCCGGAGGCTGCCGAGAGTGAAAACAGGTGCTTTTGAGGATGGAGTCCGCAGGAAAGCAGAGAGGGCCAAATTGTCTGGGGCATTTGAAGGGGTTCCAGGAGGCAGTGAGGACCAGCATCACTTTTCCCCGCTGGCACCTTTCTTGTGGCAGCAAAAGCTGGGCGTTTGTCTTTTTTGCTCCGGAGGCTGCCGAGAGTGAAAACAGGTGCTTTTGAGGATGGAGTCCGCAGGAAAGCAGAGAGGGCCAAATTGTCTGGGGCATTTGAAGGGGTTCCAGGAGGCAGTGAGGACCAGCATCACTTTTCCCCGATGGCACCTTTGCTGTGGCAGCAAAAGCTGGACGTTTGTCTTTTTTGATCCGGAGGCTGCCGAGAGTGAAAACAGGTGCTTTTGAGGATGGAGTCCGCAGGAAAGCAGAGAGGGCCAAATTGTCTGGGGCATTTGAAGGGGTTCCAGGAGGCAGTGAGGACCAGCATCACTTTTCCCCGATGGCACCTTTGCTGTGGCAGCAAAAGCTGGACGTTTGTCTTTTTTGCTCTAAACACCGCCGAAAGCGAAAACAGGTGCTTTTGAGGATGGAGTCCGCAGGAAAGCAGAGAGGGCCAAATTGTCTGGGGCATTTGAAGGGGTTCGGGGAGGCAGTGAGGACCAGCATCACTTTTCCCCGCTGGCACCTTTGCTGTGGCAGCAAAAGCTGGACCTTTGTCTTTTTTGCTCCGGAGGCTGCCGAGAGTGAAAACAGGTGCTTTTGAGGATGGAGTCCGCAGGAAAGCAGAGAGGGCCAAATTGTCTGGGGCATTTGAAGGGGTTCCAGGAGGCAGTGAGGACCAGCATCACTTTTCCCCGCTGGCACCTTTGCTGTGGCAGCAAAAGCTGGACGTTTGTCTTTTTTGCTCCGGAGGCTGCCGAGAGTGAAAACAGGTGCTTTTGAGGATGGAGTCCGCAGGAAAGCAGAGAGGGCCAAATTGTCTGGGGCATTTGAACGGGTTCCAGGAGGCAGTGAGGACCAGCATCACTTTTCCCCGCTGGCACCTTTGCTGTGGCAGCAAAAGCTGGACGTTTGTCTTTTTTGCTCCGGAGGATGCCGAGAGTGAAAACAGGTGCTTTTGATGATACAGTCTACAGGAAAGCAGAGAGGGCCGAATTGTCTGGGGCATTTGAAGGGGTTCCAGGAGGCAGTGAGGACCAGCATCACTTTTCCTCGCTGGCACCTTTGCTGTGGCAGCAAAAGCTGGACGTTTGTCTTTTCTGCTCCGGAGGCTTCCGAGAGTGAAAACAGGTGCTTTTGAGGATGGAGTCTGCAGGAATGCAGAGAGGGCCAAATTGTCTGGGGCATTTGAAGGGGTTCCAGGAGGCAGTGAGGACCAACATCACTTTTCCCCGCTGGCACCTTTGCTGTGGCAGCAAAAGCTGGACGTTTGTCTTTTTTGCTCCTGAGTCCGCCGAGAGTGAAAACAGGTGCTTTTGAGGATGGAGTCCGCAGGAAAGCAGAGAGGGCCAAATTGTCTGGGGCATTTGAAGGGGTTCCAGGAGGCAGTGAGGACCAGCATCACTTTTCCCCGCTGGCACCTTTGCTGTGGCAGCAAAAGCTGGACGTTTGTCTTTTTTGCTCCGGAGGCTGCCGAGAGTGAAAACAGGTGCTTTTGAGGATGGAGTCCACAGGAAAGCAGAGAGGGCCAAATTGTCTGGGGCATTTGAAGGGGTTCCAGGAGACAGTGAGGACCAGCATCACTTTTCCCCGCTGGCACCTTTGCTGTGGCAGCAAAAGCTGGACCTTTGTCTTTTTTGCTCCAAACACCGCCGAAAGCGAAAACAGGTGCTTTTGAGGATGGAGTCCGCAGGAAAGCAGAGAGGGCCAAATTGTCTGGGGCATTTGAAGGGGTTCCAGGAGGCAGTGAGGACCAGCATCACTTTTCCCCGCTGGCACCTTTGCTGTGGCAGCAAAAGCTGGACCTTTGTCTTTTTTGCTCCTGAGGCTGCCGAGAGTGAAAACAGGTGCTTTTGAGGATGGCGTCCACAGGAAAGCAGAGAGGGCCAAATTGTCTGGGGCATTTGAAGGGGTTCCAGGAGGCAGTGAGGACCAGCATCACTTTTCCCCGATGGCACCTTTGCTGTGGCAGCAAAAGCTGGACGTTTGTCTTTTTTGATCCGGAGGCTGCCGAGAGTGAAAACAGGTGCTTTTGAGGATGGAGTCCGCAGGAAAGCAGAGAGGGCCAAATTGTCTGGGGCATTTGAAGGGGTTCCAGGAGGCAGTGAGGACCAGCATCACTTTTCCCCGCTGGCACCTTTCTTGTGGCAGCAAAAGCTGGACGTTTGTCTTTTTTGCTCCGGAGGCTGCCGAGAGTGAAAACAGGTGCTTTTGAGGATGGAGTCCGCAGGAAAGCAGAGAGGGCCAAATTGTCTGGGGCATTTGAAGGGGTTCCAGGAGGCAGTGAGGACCAGCATCACTTTTCCCCGCTGGCACCTTTGCTGTGGCAGCAAAAGCTGGACGTTTGTCTTTTTTGCTCCGGAGGCTGCCGAGAGTGAAAACAGGTGCTTTTGAGGATGGAGTCCGCAGGAAAGCAGAGAGGGCCAAATTGTCTGGGGCATTTGAAGGGGTTCCAGGAGGCAGTGAGGACCAGCATCACTTTTCCCCGCTGGCACCTTTGCTGTGGCAGCAAAAGCTGGACGTTTGTCTTTTTTGCTCTAAACACCGCCGAAAGCGAAAACAGGTGCTTTTGAGGATGGAGTCCGCAGGAAAGCAGAGAGGGCCAAATTGTCTGGGGCATTTGAAGGGGTTCGGGGAGGCAGTGAGGACCAGCATCACTTTTCCCCGCTGGCACCTTTGCTGTGGCAGCAAAAGCTGGACGTTTGTCTTTTTTGCTCCGGAGGCTGCCGAGAGTGAAAACAGGTGCTTTTGAGGATGGAGTCCGCAGGAAAGCAGAGAGGGCCAAATTGTCTGGGGCATTTGAAGGGGTTCCAGGAGGCAGTGAGGACCAGCATCACTTTTCCCCGCTGGCACCTTTGCTGTGGCAGCAAAAGCTGGACGTTTGTCTTTTTTGCTCCGGAGGCTGCCGAGAGTGAAAACAGGTGCTTTTGAGGATGGAGTCCGCAGGAAAGCAGAGAGGGCCAAATTGTCTGGGGCATTTGAAGGGGTTCCAGGAGGCAGTGAGGACCAGCATCACTTTTCCCCGCTGGCACCTTTGCTGTGGCAGCAAAAGCTGGACGTTTGTCTTTTTTGCTCCGGAGGATGCCGAGAGTGAAAACAGGTGCTTTTGATGATACAGTCTACAGGAAAGCAGAGAGGGCCGAATTGTCTGGGGCATTTGAAGGGGTTCCAGGAGGCAGTGAGGACCAGCATCACTTTTCCTCGCTGGCACCTTTGCTGTGGCAGCAAAAGCTGGACGTTTGTCTTTTCTGCTCCGGAGGCTTCCGAGAGTGAAAACAGGTGCTTTTGAGGATGGAGTCTGCAGGAATGCAGAGAGGGCCAAATTGTCTGGGGCATTTGAAGGGGTTCCAGGAGGCAGTGAGGACCAACATCACTTTTCCCCGCTGGCACCTTTGCTGTGGCAGCAAAAGCTGGACGTTTGTCTTTTTTGCTCCTGAGTCCGCCGAGAGTGAAAACAGGTGCTTTTGAGGATGGAGTCCGCAGGAAAGCAGAGAGGGCCAAATTGTCTGGGGCATTTGAAGGGGTTCCAGGAGGCAGTGAGGACCAGCATCACTTTTCCCCGCTGGCACCTTTGCTGTGGCAGCAAAAGCTGGACGTTTGTCTTTTTTGCTCCGGAGGATGCCGAGAGTGAAAACAGGTGCTTTTGAGGATGGAGTCCACAGGAAAGCAGAGAGGGCCAAATTGTCTGGGGCATTTGAAGGGGTTCCAGGAGGCAGTGAGGACCAGCATCACTTTTCCCCGCTGGCACCTTTGCTGTGGCAGCAAAAGCTGGACCTTTGTCTTTTTTGCTCCGGAGGCTGCCGAGAGTGAAAACAGGTGCTTTTGAGGATGGCGTCCGCAGGAAAGCAGAGAGGGCCAAATTGTCTGGGGCATTTGAAGGGGTTCCAGGAGGTAGTGAGCACCAGCATCACTTTTCCCCGCTGGCACCTTTGCTGTGGCAGCAAAAGCTGGACGTTTGTCTTTTTTGCTCTGGAGCCTGCCGAGAGTGAAAACAGGTGCTTTTGAGGATGGAGTCCACAGGAAAGCAGAGAGGGCCAAATTGTCTGGGGCATTTGAAGGGGTTCCAGGAGGCAGTGAGGACCAGCATCACTTTTCCCCGCTGGCACCTTTGCTGTGGCAGCAAAAGCTGGACGTTTGTCTTTTTTGCTCTAAACACCGCCGAAAGCGAAAACAGGTGCTTTTGAGGATGGAGTCCGCAGGAAAGCAGAGAGGGCCAAATTGTCTGGGGCATTTGAAGGGGTTCCAGGAGGCAGTGAGGACCAGCATCACTTTTCCCCGCTGGCACCTTTGCTGTGGCAGCAAAAGCTGGACGATTGTCTTTTTTGCTCCTGAGGATGCTGAGTGAAAACAGGTGCTTTTGAGGATGGAGTCCGCAGGAAAGCAGAGAGGGCCAAATTGTCTGGGGCATTTGAAGGGGTTCCAGGAGGCAGTGAGGACCAGCATCACTTTTCCCCGCTGGCACCTTTGCTGTGGCAGCAAAAGCTGGACGTTTGTCTTTTTTGCTCCGGAGGCTGCCGAGAGTGAAAACAGGTGCTTTTGAGGATGGCGTCCGCAGGAAAGCAGAGAGGGCCAAATTGTCTGGGGCATTTGAAGGGGTTCCAGGAGGCAGTGAGGACCAGCATCACTTTTCCCCGCTGGCACCTTTGCTGTGGCAGCAAAAGCTGGACGTTTGTCTTTTTTGCTCTAAACACCGCCGAGAGAGAAAACAGGTGCTTTTGAGGATGGAGTCCGCAGGAAAGCAGAGAGGGCCAAATTGTCTGGGGCATTTAAAGGGGTTCCAGGTGGCAGTGAGGACCAGCATCACTTTTCCCCGCTGGCACCTTTGCTGTGGCAGCAAAAGCTGGACGTTTGTCTTTTCTGCTCCGGAAGCTGCCGAGAGTGAAAACAGGTGCTTTTGAGGATGGCGTCCGCAGGAAAGCAGAGAGGGCCAAATTGTCTGGGGCATTTGAAGGGGTTCCAGGAGGCAGTGAGGACCAGCATCACTTTTCCCCGCTGGCACCTTTGCTGTGGCAGCAAAAGCTGGACGTTTGTCTTTTTTGCTCTAAACACCGCCGAAAGCGAAAACAGGTGCTTTTGAGGATGGAGTCCCTCAAAGTGAACAAGTTGCTTGGATGTATGGAGCTCCTTCATGGGGCAAGTGACAAGTTGGGTGAGCCCTTGTGAGTGGAGGTCAGAGGAAGTGCCAGTAACAGTGCTTTTGTGGTGGGAGATAAGGAAGCCACAGTCAGGGTGGGGCAGTTGGCGTTGTCTTTTCTAACCACCCCAAAGAAGTCTCTGGATGTAGAAGCCTGGTCCTCCATGGGGACTTTAATGACCCGGCATTTTCTGGAAGGGCAAAACCGCAGGATGCAAACAGTCCAGGCAGTTTTGGGACAGCTTCTGATCACAGCTGCCAGATGGGCCAACAAGCGTCATGCAAACCCATATCTGATACTTGCAAGCAAGCAAGAGCTGCTCAGGGATGTGAAGACGGTCTGTTGTGATCCTGAAATTGAGGGAAGGGAGAAAGGAGAATAGAAGACTGCAGATGCCGGTTGTCGGTGGAGCAGATTTTGGCCTATCCTGGGTAGTTGTAGTGGGGATCCCATTGTCAGTGGCACTGGTGGGCAGGAAAGCTAAGTCCTCAAGGACAGCAACCTCCAAGCACAGCAAGCTTATCTATCAAGACTCGCTTGAAACTTGGAAGAGAATTCAAGAACTCTACTATTTCAGGAACAGTTGAAGAAGAACTAAAGATAATAAAGATGCGTGGTTACAGCTCAACTCAGTCTTACAGTAGGTGGAGACAGATCTGAGATACTTCATGTCCTCTTTGCCTCATATTTCACCAACGAGTTCTCCTCAGCCGTTGTGCCTCAAGGCAGGACTCTAGAGAAATCAGCCAGCTGTGAATAGGAATCAAACCAGGGGCTACTTGAGCAAACTCCAATGTTACCGTTCAAAAGGATACAGATGTATAAATTTGTATTTACACAGAGGGGGACAAAGTGTCCTCAGCTGTCTGGTCCTTGCTCAGGATATATGCAAAAAAATTATGACAATTTACAGAACAGTATCAAAGTTCTGAAAATGAAGACTTCTGACGCACTTATTACACCAAGGTCTTTTCTGCATATGTTTCAACTCCTGCCTCACATCGTCATCCAGGGGGTGATGCCCACACAGAGGTACCCACTGCCTCCCAGATTACCAGGCATAGCTGAAGCCCTGACGTGGGACTGGGAAATGTGACCTCACAGAATCACAGAATCACAGAATTTTCAGAGTTGGAAGGGACCTCTAGAGATCATCTAGTCCAACTCCCCTGCTAAAGCAGGATTGCCCAGAGCACATTACTCAGGACTGCATCCAGGCGGGTCTTGAAAATCTCCAGAGAAGGGGACTCCACAATCTCCCTGGGCAGCCTGTGCCACTGCTCTGGCACCCTCACCGTAAAGAAGTTTTTCCGTGTATTTGAACGGAACTTCCTATGTTCTAACTTGTGCCCATTACCCCTCGTCCTGTCACTGGGAACCATTGAAAAGAGCCTGGCTCCATCCTCCTTCAACCCACCCTTTAGATACTTGTATGCCATAAGGTCTCCCCTCAGCCTTCTCTTCTCCAGGCTAAAGAGTCCCAGCTCTCTCAGCCTTTCCTCATAAGGGAGATGCTCCAATCCCTTAATCATCTTAGTTACCCTTCGCTGGACTCGCTCCAGCAGTTCCCTGTCCCTCTTGAACTGGGGAGCCCAAAACTGGACACAGTATTCCAGTTGTGGCCTCACCAGTGCAGAGTAGAGGGGGAGAATGACCTCCTTTGAGCTACTGGCCACACCCTTCCCTATGCAGCCCAGGATTCCATTGGCCTTTTTGGCAACAAGGGCACATTGCTGGGTCATGGATAATTTACTGTCTACTAGGACCCCCAGATCCTTCTCCTCAGAGCTACTTCCCAGCAGGTCCGCCCCTAACCTATACTGGTGCTTTACATTCTTCCTCCGCAGGTGCAGGACCTTGCACTTGCTTTTGTTGAACCTCATTAGGTTCTTCTCTGCCCAGCTCTCCAGCCTGTCCAGGTCATGCTGGATGGCAGCATGGCCCTCTGGGGATTCAGCCACCCCACCCAGTTTGGTATCATCAGCAAACTTGCTGAGGATACACTCTGTCCCCTCATCCAGGTCATTAATGAATATATTAAACAAAATTGGACTGAGTATTGACCCCTGGGGGACACCACTGGTTACAGGCCTCCAACTAGACTCTGTGCCGCTGATCACAACCCTCTGAGTTCTGTCCCGCAGCCAACTCTCAATCCACATCACTGTCACCTCAGGCTGATGGGAGCAGTTCTGGAGCGGTGGCTGTTGGACAGGCAGGGTAGGGCAAAGCATATGAGTGGAGACAACAGATTTCTCTCCATCCAGGAGAAAAGGAAGCCTGGGCAATTGCACCCAAGCTGTCCAGCGCTGGAGGAGGATGGGCAAGGAGTGGGTCTGGATGTTGCAGAGTCTGCTTGAAGATGCTCCTGTAACCCAGACCCCTTGGGGTTAGTGCACCTTTGGCCATTCAAAAGAGAGCATGCCATTCACTTTGTCTCTTTGCTTCCCTCTGTGAATGGAGGGATCTCATGACTTCAGCGTGTGCTTCGCTGTGAGCGAATATGAACAAACAGACTCTGGGACAGGGAGTGCTTTGGGGGTTCTCGGGATCCGTGCTTAGCACAGAAATGGCCTTTGGTCCAAGGCTGTCCTTTGTGGAGAGTTGACTTCAGAGGAGCAAAGGTAGACTTAATGTACAACAGAGTATTTTATTTTCTATTGAACCATGCCTTCCTTTGGTCTCGTTTTTTGGCAATGAAGAAAATTCTGTGTCTGGGTGCAGTTCATTCCCCAAGTGAAACAGGTGGAAACTGGTGCCAAAGGGCTGAAACCTGCAACTCCAGAGTGTAGCAGAGAAAGCTCAGATTTGAGGAAAGGTGCTGTAAGTCCCAGGTGGCTGATGAGAGAAAGGTGGGGTTGGAGGTGGGGACAAAGGCTGCCCATAGAGTGTCTGACATACAGGGTCTTGACTGCCCTACACCGTCAGACTCCGTTTGGAGAGGTCCAGTTTCAGTGTCATTTGGAAATTGCTGATATCAATGAAGACACACGAATGAAGCAGACAAAGAAAGAAAAAGAAATCCTTTCTTCTTGTTATTTACTATTGAAACCTTTCCTCTTCTGAAATCTCTTTAATTAACCACAGCAGAATTGTGTAAGAAAATTATGCCCAGAGCCGTGGCTCTTTATGGCATTTCCTATGTTAATGAGCCCTCTGGTGCCCAGTTCCTGAACTGCAGGTACTGAGAGTAGATTGAAGTGGTCTCTAGAGCAGTGAAAGTCAGCCTCCAAGGTTCTGAGGGTGTCAGCGGTCCCCACTAAGGGCCATCCCTGACTGTCCAGGAAACAGAAAGCCAGAGGCACTGGTTCCAGTTGGAAATGAATGTGAAAGTGTCTGTGAAAGCCCTTGATGTGTCTCATCAAGCAGGATATTCAAGCGCTGACCCCCACGCCCTGGCAATGGGGATTTTTTCCTTCAAGGGATGCTCAGGGCTCTTCCTGGGAGCAGTGAGATGAGGGTGTGTGTGTAGGAAACCTCTTGGGCTGTCTGGAGGGTGGGGGAGGAGGCAACAAACCAGTGTGTCTGAGGAACTGGAGTGCTCTCAGGGGCTCCAGTGGAAGAGTCCGCAGCCATAGTGGAAAGGACAAGGATTTCAGTTCTGTTGGGGGAGGGGTGGCATTCCGACCACAGGCTGTCCTACATTTTCCTCTGCCTGCGCCTGTTTCTCTGCAGATTTCAACCACCTCACTCCCACCCCGTGCTGGCCCAAGCTTTACTGATGATTCTCTGTCTTCACTAATTCTTCAAACACAAAGCCATGTTTTTCTGAGGTTTTGCCAATGAGTTCCCCATAACCTGTGCGGCTTCTTCCAAAGCTCTCCTAATGCTCCTCTGTCTCCAGAGATGGAGCCACAAGAGGGAACCCCACCCCTGAGCCTTCCAGCCTGTCTGTACTGAAAATTATACGCCCACCCATTGCAGCACCACAAACTATTTGATTTCTTCTGCCACGCCTTCACAGTGACTCCATCGCTGTCAATGGCAGAGGGCAGGGGCTGTGCGACTGGGTAGCAGCTCCACAGGAAAGGCTCTGGTGGTCCTTGGGTTTCATAAGGCAACACATGAGCCCTCAGCAAAGACGGCCAACAGCATCCTTTGCTTCTCTTTTCATTCCCTGAAATCACAAGTGCTTCTCTATTATTCTCCTTATACTCTCCCAAAAGAACAGCCCACCTGTGCTGGTTTGAGGTGAAACAGAACCCCTCTTCTGTTCAGCAACTTTACTTTGCAGCCGAGCCTCTTCGAACTAACTGAACTCTCTGAAATTAACAGCATATTGTGGTGACACTGTTCAGAGTGATAAAACCTGATTAGTTCTAATGCATGCCGAGGAATGGTATGCAGAATTCTCTTTCTCATACTTATTGGTATAACACCCAAGGACAGCTGACTTGGTTCTTTGCCCCATTGGAGGGTCAGAAGCAGAAGAGCATAGAGGGATCGTACCTGTCGGGAGGAGGGGCCAGGACAGGTGACCCCAAAGTGACCATCAGGGTAATCCATCCCACCTGCCTCATGCTCAGTATAAAAGCTGAAAGATCAAAGGGTCAGCTCTTTTCTTTCAATGGGGGGTGTCCCAGGAGCACTCTGGCTGTTTGTCTGCCTTTGATGCCTATCTGTGCATTCCTGAATGCAGTTCCCGTCCGTCCCAGAGTTGAGTCTGGGACTTTCCCCATGCCTGCTGGTGACGTGATCATCCTCCTGGGAGCTTGATCCAGTTTAGTATGTATGTCATTATTTCTTTTTTATTTCATTATTAATATTGCATTCAAGTAGTTTAGTTCCTTCTATGTTCGTAAGTGTCTCTCTCTCCCTTCTTTCCATAGAGAGAGAGGTAGGGGTGAGCATCAGTTGTTTGCTGCAGTGGCCAGTATGGTCCAAACTGTAGTAAGAATAAAGGAACTGCACTGTTGGACTGATGGTAGTCCTTGCTCCTGCACACAGAATTCCATCCACAAATAACTCTGTGCTCATTTAATATTTGGTTGGCTGCCCTGAGGAATTGTCCCCAACACACCGTTGGCTGGACTCAGAGTTTTGTCTGGGAAGCCGTCTGAAGGAACAGCCTCATCCCAACTTCATTCTGTGGTCTATAAACTGAGGGACACTCTCTGCAGTCTTAGTGGAAGGTTCACGGGTGATGGTGGTGACCGCAATGACCTGCTATGCAGCCTTTGGTCTGGCTCTCTGGATACTCCGAACCAATGGAACTCTGAAGGGCAGTAAATCTGGAATTGGAGCTTACAGAAAACACAGTGAAAATGCTTTATCTGGTTGGAGCAGGAAAATTTCTGTGAGTGTTTGCCCATGCAGAAGCAGTATGGGAAGTGCACAGCATCAAATAGATGGTGCAGCTTGAGCAGTGTGAATAGAATGGTAGGATCATAGACTCATAGAATAGTTTAGATTGGAAAGGAAATCAAAGATCACCAAGTCCCAACCCCCCTGCCCTGGGCAGAGACACGTGCCACTAGACCATATTGCTCCTAGCCTCGTCCAACTTGGGCTTGGACACCTCCAGGGATGGGGCAGCCAGAGCTTCTCTTGGCAAACTGGGTGAGGGGCTCACCACCCTCACAGTATTATTTTTTTTCCTAATATTTATTCTAAATCTCTCCTCTTCCAGCTTGAAACCATTCCCTCTTGTCCTATCCCTACTTGCCCTTGTAAAACGCCCCTCCCCAGCTTTCCTGTAGGCCCCCTTCAGATACTGCAAGGCTGCTATAAGGTCTCCCAAAGAGCCTTCTCTTCTCCATACTGGATGCTGATGATGTAGGGCCAGGCGCCTGGCCGGGCATCTGTGCCACCCACCACATGCGACGTGCCATAGCCGGAAACCATGGGCTAGAGCCTGCAGGTCCCTCTGTCACCAGAAACTCATGTCTGCCCTGCTCGATGGCTTGCTGCCGTTCAGGCTGAAGGTCAGCCATCTCCCCTCCCCACAAGGCGCTGCATGGACAGCAGGGCCAGGGAACCCTGTGGGGCATGTGTACGTTCTCCTCTGTTTCTGCTTGAGCCCCACAGGCGAGCTGGGCCAGCAGCCTGGGTGCTGGCAAGGGTCTGAGGCTCCCATGTGGGGTTTGGGAAGCTGTGGCGTGGCCACAGGGACAAGCAGGACTTCCAGTGAACCTCATAAGGGTTGCTCAAACTCGGCAGCTGTACCTCCAGTCCAGGAGAAGTGTGTGTGTCCTACAAGTGATGCAAAACATAAAAACAAGTGCCCTGCAGTGTCGCTGTCTGGAGACACTGTCACTGAGGAGAAGGCTTCACTGCACGCCTGTCTGACTCCCTCTCCTCGCTTCCTTTTTTCAGAGCACAGACGCATTTCTCCTCGTTTCCCCATCCCTCTGTTGAACTCTGCATCTCAGGAGTTGGGGTGGGGGTGTGGGTGAGCTTCTCTTCTGCCTCTGACTCTGGGAGTCCTGCCCCAGAGGTGCCCTCATGGAAAGTAGGTGTCGAAGCAGTATTTCAATCGATCAGGGAGCGTGTCATTGAGTTTGTGGGGTTGGGAATGGGCTGGGTCACTCCTCATTCAGCTGAGGGAGGGGAATTTCTGTGAGGAATGGCATGGGGATTTCCTCAGAGAAGTCTCTCCCAGTTTGTCACTGCCTTTTCCTCCTTGGACAGGTCTGCCTGCCCAGAGGCAGCAAATGTCCAATGGCAGTTCCATCACACAGTTCCTCCTCCTGGCATTCGCAGACACACGGGAGCTGCAGCTCTTGACCTTCTGGCTTTTCCTGGGCATCTACCTGGCTGCCCTCCTGGGAAACGGCCTCATCATCACCGCCATCACCTGCGACCACCGCCTCCACACCCCCATGCACTCCTTCCTCCTCAACCTCTCCCTCCTTGACCCGGGCTGTATCTCCACCACTCTCCTCAAAGCCATGGCCAATTCCCTCTGGAACACTAGGGCCATCTCCTACCAAGGATGTGCTGTCCAGCTCTTTTTCTTTTTCTTTTTTATTTCAGCTGAGTATTTTCTCCTCACCATCATGGCCTATGACTGCTACGTTGCCATCTGCCAACCCCTGCACTACGGGACCCTCCTGGGCAGCAGAGCTTGTGTCCGCATGGCAGCAGCTGTCTGGGGCAGTGGGTTCCTCAATGCTGTGCTGCACACGGCCAATGCATTTTCACTGCCCCTCTGCCAGGGCAATGCCCTGGACCAGTTCTTCTGTGAAATCCCCCACATCCTCAAGCTCTCCTGCTCTCATTCAGACTACCTCAGGGAAGTTGGGCTTATTGTAGTTAGTGTCTGTTTAGTCTTTGGGTGTTTTGCTTTCATTGTGCTCGTATGTGCAGATCTTGAGGGCGGTGCTGAGGATCCCCTCAAAGCAGGGACGGCACAAAGCCTTTTCCACGTGCCTCCCTCACCTGGCCGTGGTCTCCCTGTTTGTCAGCACTGCCATGTTTGCCCACCTGAAGCCCCCCTCCATCTCCTTCCCATCCCTGAACCTGTTTGTGTCCTTTCTGTACTTAGTGGTGCCTCCAGCAGTGAAGCCCCTCATCTACAGCATGAGGAACCAGGAGCTCAAGGATGCCCTATGGAAACAGGCCCAATGGACGCTGTTTCACCGACAATAACCTGCCGCCCCTTCTCCGCTCATTGCCCAGAGTTTATCTTAAACCATGAGTCTGCTTTTTTCTCTTTTCATAATCCTGCTTATAGATATTTTTCTGGGTTTATACTACTTGTCTTGACGATTGATCCTACTGTGTCTGACCCTTGCACAACACTGGGTCAGGTGTGGCTTGACAGATAACAGCTCTTCAATAAAAGGGCACCTCCAAAGTGCAGTGCCTGAAGGATGGGCTGTTCCTCCAAAGTTGCTTCCAAGAACATGTTCAAGGAATCAATATTTTAATGAGTCTCTTCTCCTTGTGTTTTCAATGGTTTTGGAGCTAAGCTCATGGAGTTCTTTTGGGTACTACTGGGTTCCACCGCACCAAGATGAATTCACTCAAAGGTGAAGTCCACCAATATAAAGCACTGAATTGATGTGTCCACGCACAAGAACGCTGCAGTGCTGAGGAAGTCGGCAGGGACTCATCAGGCACAGGGAGGGGAGACTGGGGAGATGCAGGAGCTGCCTGAGGGACCCCAGGGCCAGGACTGCTGTGCTGTCCTGGGGCGTGGGGCTGACTGGGGAGAGAAGGGGGCAAATTCAGTCAGGGCTGGGGATCACGCACAATATGAATTCTGGAGAGGCAGAGAGTGAGTAGCCTCTTTTTTCTTGTTCCCTCGGCACCAGCACGAGCCCCAGGGCTGATGGGCAGGCTCACCTCCTTGTCTGCCCCCCAGGAGCTGCTGTGCCCTTGGGAGGAGCTGGGGCTGTGCGGTGAGTGCTCAGAGCTCTGCAGCATCCTGCGGCAGGCAGTGCTGTGGGGCCAGCCCAGACTGGGCTGCTGGGCTGGGTTGTCCTGGGGAGAGGGCAGGGGAGGTGAGCAGAGCTGGGGAGGGCTGGGAAGTGCCTGGGAGAGGACAATGGCAGTGTTAGAGCCCTTTCCAGGGAAGACTGAGGCAAAGAAGTCATTGAGTATCTCAGCCTTCTCCATGTCCCGGGTGACCAGGTCTCCCGGTTCCTTCCCGAGTGGGCCCACGTGTTCCCTAGTCATCCTTTTGTCACCCACATACCTATAGAAGGCTTTCTTTTTGCCCCTGATGCCCCTGGACAGATTCACCTCTACCTCTATTCAGGCGGGCATTTAATAGGCACCTGCATGTGAGCGCCTTGTCTCAGCTGCCACGGTAATGAATGAAGATGTAGGGCAGGAGCTTTGTTTCTCTCTGTCCTTGGGGACGGCAGGCTTTGCTCACTCTCTTGACATCCAATTTCAGCTTTAGGTTTCCATCCCCTTTGGCATGGCTCTTCTCTGAAGCAAAGCCTTTGCAAACAGAGGGTCTGGAACGCTTGGCCCCAGGTTTCTGTCAGTCAGAGCCTGGCTTGGTGCTACACCTGAGGTGCTACAGCCCTTACGGACACTGATTCTCTCAGCCAGGACGGGCTGGAGCCTCTGGTTTTTGACACCGTTGGAGTAACTGCCAAGGCGTGGTTGAAGAAGTCACACAGTTTCATAGAATCATAGGGTTGGAAGGGACCTCTGGAGATCATCTGGTCCAACCCCCCTGCCAGAGCAGGTTGCACAGGAACGCGTCCAGGCGGGTTTTGAATGTCTCCAGAGATGGAGACTCCACCACCTCTCTTGGCAGCCTGTTCCAGTACTCTACCACCCTCAAGGTAAAGAAGTTCCTCCTCATGTTAAGATGGAACTTCCTACATTCAAGTTTGTGCCCGTTCCCTATAGTCCTATCACTGGGCACCACTGAAAAAAAGACTGTTTCCATTCCCTGGCACCATCCCTTCAAGTATTTATAAGCATAGATAGGGTCCCCCTTCAGTCTTCTATCCTCCAGACTAAAAAGCCCCAGTCCCTCAGCCTTTCCTCATAAGAGAGATGTTCCAATCCCCTCATCATCTTCGTAGCCCTTTGCTGGACCCTCTCCAGCAGATCCCTGTCCTTCTTGAACTGTGGAGCCCAGAACTGGACACAGTACTCCAGATGTGGCCTCATCAAGGCAGAGCAGAGGCGGAGGATGACCTCCCTTGACCTGCTGGCCACACTCTTCTTGATGCACCCCAGGATGCCATTGGCCTTCTTGGCCACAAGGGCACATTGCTGGCTCATGGTCTTCCTGTTGCCCACCAGGATTCCCAGGTCTCTTTCTACAGAGCTGCTCTCCAGCAGGTCAGCCCCCAACCTGTACTGCTGCATGGGGTTATTCCTCCCCAGGTGCAGCACCCTACACTTGCCCTTATTGAATTTCATAAAATTCCTCTCCGCCCAACTCTCCAGCCTGTCCAGGTCTCTCTGTATGGCAGCACAGCCTTCTGGTGCGTCAGCCACCCCTCCCAGCTTTATATCATCAGCAAACTTGCTGAGGGTGCACTCTATCCCCTCATCCAAGTTGTTGATGAACATATTGAACAGGACTGGCCCCAGTACTGACCCCTGGGGAACACCACTCGTCACTGACCTCCAACTAGACTCTGCACCCCTAACCACAACCCTCTGAGCTCTGTCTTGCAACCAGTCAATGCTTTGCACAAGTCCAGGTAGATGACATCAGTTGCTCTTCCCTTATCCACCTCATTGTAGAAGGCCCCCAGATAGGTCAGACACGATTTGCCTTCAGTGAATCCCTGTTGGCAGTCACCGATCATCTCGTTAATTTGGTGAATGACGTCTCCATTTCCGTATCTCAACCTGGGAGCTTTTCATTATATTTTCTCTCCCCTGTCCAGCTGAGGAGGGGGAGTGACAGAGCGTCTTGGTGGGCACCTGGCATCCAGCCAGGGTCATCCCACCACAGACGGAAACATAATGATGAATGTGGTTCCCACCAAGAGAGCAAAAGCTGTAGTCTCTGAGGCCAAAGAGAAAGAGAGCTGAGCCATGCAGCCCTGGCAGGAGAGGGCTTTGCTGTGCCAGCTGAATCGGCAGCACCGTGGGGCCTCTGACAGAGGTGAAGCCGATCTCCAAGAAGGATAAGCTGGTGCTGAGAATGTCCCTGGGGGAGGACAGCCTGTGATCCAACCATGCTTTGCACATCATGTTTGGGGCTGACCAACTAGATAGTGGCTCTTCAGAGAAGGACCATAGGGTCTCAGAGGGAGCGCAGCTGAGCATGAGCCAGCAATGCACCGCTGTGGCAAAGGCCAACTGCTTCCTGGGCTGCATTAGGAAAAGCGTTGTCTCCAGCTGGAGGCAGGTGATCCTTCTCTTCTCCTCAGCACTGGTGAGGCCACATCTGCAGTGCTGTGTCCAGTGCTGGGCTCCCCAGTGCAAGGAAGCTCAGGACCTCCTAAAGGAATTCCAGCAAACAGGCCCCAAAGCTGATTTAAGGGGCTGCAGCATCTTTCCTAGGAAGGAAGGCTGAGAGATCTGGGGCTGTTCAGTCTGGGGAAAAAATGGCTCAGGGAGATCTTATGAAGGTGTCTAAATGCCTGATGGGAGGGAATGAAGGCAAGGGAGCCAACTGCACCTCAGGAGTTCCCAGTGAGTAGACTCGGAAGGTGGTCAAACCCTGGAACCACTGGAACACTGCAGCCGACCAGAGAGGTTGTTACCTCTCCACCAGTGGAGATCAGATGGGCTGTGGCCAATGGTATGAGGTTCAACAAGGCCAAGTGTCGGGTCCTGCACTTGGGTCACAACAACCCCATGCAGCGCTACAGACTGGGGGCGGAGTGGCTCGAAAGCTGCCTGGCAGAAAAGGACCTGGGGGTGTTGGTGGACAGCCGGCTGAGCATGAGCCAGCAGTGTGCCCAGGCAGCCAAGAAGGCCAACACCATCCTGGCCTGCATCAGGAATAGTGTGGTGAGCCGGACTAGGGAAGTAATCATCCCCCTGTACTCGGCACTGGTGAGGCCTCACCTCGAGTACTGTGTTCAGTTTTGGGCCCCTCACTACAAGAAGGACATTGAGGTGTTGGAGCGTGTCCAGAGAAGGGCTACAAAGCTGGTGAAGGGTCTGGAGGACAAACCTTATGAGGAACGACTGAGGGATCTGGGGTTGTTTAGCCTGGAGAAGAGGAGGCTGAGGGGAGACCTTATCACCCTCTACAACTACCTGAAAGGAGGTTTTAGAGAAATGGGAGCTGACCTCTTCTCCCTGGCGACAAGTGATAGGACAAGAGGAAATGGGTTCAAGTTATGTCAGGGCAGGTTTAGATTGGATATTAGGAAGCATTTTTTCACTGAAAGGGTTATTAAACATTGGAATAAGCTGCCCAGAGAGGTGGTGGATTCACCATCCCTGGAGGTGTTTAAGAAAAGGGTAGATGAGGTGCTTAGGGACATGGTTTAGGAGTGGTGGTGTTTTTATCAGGGTAGGTTAATGGTTGGACTTGATGATCTTAAAGGTCCCTTCCAACCTCACTGATTCTATGATTCTATGATCTTCCAAACCCTCAGGAGTTCCCAGTGAGCTTTGAATTTTGAGGGTGGTCAAACACTGGAACAGGTGTCTCAGAGAGGTGGTGGAGTCTCTAATAATGGAGTTATTCAAAACTCACCAAGAGAAGGTCCTGAGCAACCTGCTGTAGCTGACCCTGCCTCAGCTGGGGCTTGGACTACACGGTCTCCAGAGATCCCTTCCAACCTCACCCATTCTGTGAGTGTAGAGGACAAAAGTGAGACAGAAAAAAATGAGAACAGATCCCCTTGGCCACAAACACCTTAGTCTCCTGTGGAGAGGACCTGTGATGAAGAGAGGAAACTTATAATGAGGAAGGAGTAGCAGAGAGATGGAGTGTTATGTACTGACTGTAATCCTCCATTTCCCATCCCTCGTGTGCCTCTCCAGGCAGGAGTGAGAAGAAGCAATGCAAATGAAGGAGTAATTTGAGCCTAGGGAAAAAAAAAAAAGGGGGGGTGGGGTGGGGGAATGGTCTAAAATATTTAGTCGTAGTTTCTGACTATCCAAGTCTACTTGACTTGGCAATGAACTGATAATTTGTAAGTGATTTCCCAGTCTTTGTTTTGACCCATGATCATCTTTCCCCTCATATCGGGTCAAGGACAACAGGAAGAGCTTTTTCAAATACATGGCAGATAAAACTAACACCAGAGGCAATGTAGGCCCACTACTGAATGGGGTGGGTGCCCTGGTGACAGAAGATACAGAGAAGGCCTATTGAATGCCTTCTTTGTCTCTGTCTACTCTGTCGGGGGCTGTCCTGAGGAGTCCTGTTCTGCTGAGACCCCAGATGAAGATGAAGTCAAGTCAATGGATGGGTTTGCCTTAGTTGATGAGGACTGGGTCAGAGACCAGTTAAGCAACCTGGACATCCATAAATCAATGGGTCCAGATGGGATGCACCCGCGGGTGCTGAAGGAGCTGTCTGAAGTCATTGCTGGACCACTCTCCACCATCTTTACCAAGTCTTGGGAAACGGGCGAGGTGCCTGAGGACTGGAGGAAAGCAAATGTCACTCCAGTCTTCAAAAAGGGCAAGAAGGAGGACCCGGGTAACTATAGACCGGTCAGCCTCACCTCCATCCCTGGGAAACTGATGGAGCAGCTTATCCTTGGTGCCCTCTCAAGGCATATCAAGGATAAGAGGATTATTAGGGGCAGTCAGCATGGCTTTTCCAAGGGGAAGTCATGCTTGACCAACCTCATAGCCTTTTATGAGGAAATAACGAGATGGATGGATGATGGCAGAGCGGTGGATGTGGTCTACCTTGACTTCAGTAAAGCATTTGACACGGTCTCCCACAGCATCCTCATGGCTAAACTGAGGAAGTGTGGACTGGATGACCGGATAATTAGGTGGACTGCGAACTGGCTGAAGGAGAGAAGCCAGAGAGTCGTAGTCAATGGGGCAGAGTCCAGTTGGAGGCCGGTAACCAGCGGAGTGCCTCAAGGGTCGGTACTGGGGCCCATATTATTCAATATATTCATTAATGATTTAGATGAGGGAATTGAGTGTACTATCAGCAAGTTTGCTGATGACACTAAGCTAGGAGGAGTGGCTGACACGCCAGAGGGCTGTGCTGCCATCCAGAGAGACTTGGACAGGCTGGAGATTTGGGCAGGGAATAACTTCATGAAATACAACAAGGGAAAGTGTAGGGTCCTACATCTGGGCAGAAACAACCCCAGGTTCCAGTATAGGATGGGGAGCTACCTGTTAGAGAGCAGTGTAGAGGAAAGGGACCTGGGGGTCCTGGTGGACAGCAGGATGACCATGAGCCAGCACTGTGCCCTTGTGGCCAAGAAGGCCAATGGCATCCTGGGCTGTATTAGAAGGGGGGTGGTTAGCAGATCGAGAGAGGTCCTCCTTCCCCTCTACTCTGCCCTGGTGAGACCACATCTGGAATATTGTGTCCAGTTCTGGGCCC
Source organism: Vanellus vanellus (assembly GCF_965231255.1). Lineage (NCBI taxonomy): Eukaryota > Metazoa > Chordata > Aves > Charadriiformes > Charadriidae > Vanellus > Vanellus vanellus. Next base: position 183,722 of record NW_028127973.1, on the reverse strand, counting down.
CTCAGTTCAAGAAGGACAGAGAGCTGCTGGAGAGAGTCCAGCGTAGGGCAACTAAGATGATTAAGGGAGTGGAGCATCTCCCTTATGAGGAAAGACTGAGGGAGCTGGGTCTCTTTAGTTTGGAGAAGAGGAGACTGAGGGGTGATCTTATTAGCGTTTATAAATATATAAAGGGGGAATGTCATGAGGATGGAGCCAGGCTCTTCTCAGTAGCGACCAGTGATAGGACAAGGGGTAATGGATTCAAGCTGGAACACAAGAGGTTCCACTTAAATTTGAGAAGAAACTTCTTCTCAGTGAGGGTGACAGAGCACTGGAACAGGCTGCCCAGGGAGGTTGTGGAGTCTCCTTCTCTGGAGACATTCAAAACTCGCCTGGACACCTTCCTGTGCAACCTCATCTAGGTGTTCCTGCTCCGACAGGGGGATTGGACTAGATGATCTTTTGAGGTCCCTTCCAATCCCTAGCATACTGTGATACTGTGATACTGTGATACTGTGATATCATCTTGAGGAGGGGGAGCGAGTGAGCAACTTGGTTGTGGTCTGGCTGCTGGTCAAGGTTAACCCACCACAGGACCGCATCAGGACTGCTGTGCCCAGTATGGGGCTCCCAGCACAAGAAAGAACCTGGCAGACTGGAGCGAGTCCTGCAGGACAAGGAGACGCTGAGAGAGCTCAGAGCTCCCTCAGGGCCACACACTGGAGCGAGGAGCTAGGCCAGTTGGTGGGATCTCAGTCAATAGAGATTTTCACTATTAGCTGGGACACGGCCATGAGCACCTGATCTCGCTGGAGGTGTCTGAAAAGGGCCTTGGCTGAGAGTCCAGCTGTGGACAGACCTGTAGGACTTGGTGTGTAAGAATGTCAGTAGGAAACTTGTTTCCCTTCTGTTAGTACTGGCCGTGGAGCTGGGTATCACTGAGCCACGGAGGAGGACAGAGGTGACTGTGCAGAAAGGTCCCTTGTCAGGGCTGGGGTGTACGGTCAGAGATGGCAATGGCCAGTGTGTGGACTGGTCTGGGATAATTTTCCTGGGGCAGGATCTCTAGGGTGTCCAGGAAATATGGCACAGACCAGGCCCCTGTCTTTTGAGCTTTTCCGTCCTTGCACCCTTCACCATCACCTCTGACTGGGACTGCTGGCTGTCCCTACCCTGCACGCTCACACAGCTCAGCTCCACACTGGCATTCTCCTCTCCCGGGGTCTTTCCAGCCCAGCCCAGCCCAGCAAAGCAGTCCAGTTGGGTCTGGTCCCCCAGCACTGCCCACCACAGGGGGCTGCAGAGCTCTGGGTGTTTGACCACAGCCGCAGCCTCTCTGAAGGGCACAGCAGGTCTTGGGGGGCAGAGAGGGGTCTCAGCCTCCCCATTGGACCCCAGGTTGTGCTTGCAGTAACGGCACAAAAAAAAGAGGCCATTCACTCTCAGGCTCTCCTGCATTGATATTGTAGATGGTGCTCAATCCCGACAGCATATAATCTCTTCTCTGCCCCAACCAGACCCACTCTGCAGGACAGCACGACTGCCCTGGGCTTCCTCAGGCAGTTCCTGTATCTCTTATCCTGTATTATAGCAGCTTTCCAGTGTGTGAAGGCCGCCTACAAGAAAGCTGGAGAGGGACTATTTAAGGGGGCATGTAGTGATAGGACGAGGGGTAATGGTGTCACACTGGCAGAGGACAGATTTAGATTAGATCTCAAGAAGAAATATTTATGATCAGGGTGGTGAGGCACTGGAAGGGTGGATGGCACTGGAGGCACAGGAAAGTTGTGGCTGCCCCATCCCTGGAAGTGTTCAAGACCAGGCTGGATGGGGCTTTGAGAAAATTGGTCAAGTGGGAGGTGTCCCTGTCCAAGGCACGGGGGTTGCAACTAGATGATCTTGAACATCCCTTAACAGCTAAATCATTCTATGACTCTATGATCTCGCCAGACTCCCTTCCCTCTTCCTGCTGGCTCTGTGCTGACTCCCATGGAACTGCAGAGTGCTTGTTTGTGGGTACCCTGACACAGTGCTTTACATTTGAGGCACTTCACCTTTGAGGGTGTTTTGCTTTCTGCATCTCCATTCACTCCCAGCTCAGGACACATGGCCAGTCCCCATCCTCTCCCGACCCTCCAAATTCATTTCCAGAGAGACCTGTACATGCCATCCGTCCTGTCATACAGGACGCAGCCTGAGGATGTAATTGGGAGCTCATGCACCACCTTCTGCCATTGGACACCAAGCAGAGAGCCTGCAAAAACAGAACTCTTGGTACAGTAGAACCCAACCATGTGCTTAACCCCAAACACAGGAAGAACACAAAGAGAACAGACGCTTTAAGACAAATGCTTTCAACATTTGGTAGGGAGTAACTTTGGAGTCCAGGCTTCGGGCACTGCACCCAGGAGATGCCCTTTTATTGCAGAGCTGCCATTGGACAGTGCTTGTCTAACCCAATACTGTGCAAGGGTCAGACACAACATTATAAAGCCAGAGAAGTAGTATAAACCTACAAAATTGTCTGTAAGTGGCATTATCACAAGGGAAAAATCAATACACCTGGCTTAAGATAAAGCCTGGAAAACATGCAGAGAAGGGGAGAGAGTTTATTGTTGGTGGAACAATGTCCATTGAGCCAGTTTCCATAGGCCATCCTTGAGCTCCTGGTTCCTCATGCTGTAGATGAGGGGGTTCACTGCTGGCGGTACCACTGAGTACAGAAATGACACCACCAGTTCCACGTACTGGGAGGAGATGGAGGGGGGCTTCAGATAAGCAAACATTCCAGTGCTGAGAAAGAGGGAGGCCACAGCCAGGTGAGGGAGGCATGTGGAAAAGGCTTTGTGCCGTCCCTGCTCCGAGGGGATCCTCAGCACTGCCCTGAAGATCTGCACATAGGAAAAGAGAATGAAAACAAAATACCCAAATGCTAAACAGGCACCAACAACAATAAGGCCAGCCTCCCTCAGGTAAGCATCTGAGCAGGAGAGCTTGAGGATGTGGGGGATTTCACAGAAGAACTGGTCCAGGGCATTGCCCTGGCAGAGGGGCAGTGAAAACGTATTGGCCGTGTGCAGCACAGTATAGAGAAACCCACTGCCCCAGGCAGCTGCTGCCATGCGGACTCAAGCTCTGCTGCCCAGGAGGGTCCTGTAGTGCAGGGGTTGGCAGATGGCAATGTAGCAGTTGTAGGACATGACAGTGAGAAGGTACAACTCTGCTGAAATGAAAAAGAAAAAGGAAAAGAAAAAGAAAAAGAAAAAGAGAAAAAGAAAAAAAGAAAAAGAAAAAGAAAAAGAAAAAGAAAAAGAAAAAGAAAAAGAAAAAGAAAAAGAAAAAGAAAAAGAAAAAGAAAAAGAAAAAGAAAAAGAAAAAGAAAAAGAAAAAGAAAAAGAAAAAGAAAAAGGAAAAGAAAAAGAAAAAGAGAAAAAGAAAAAGAAAAAAAGAAAAAGAAAAAGAAAAAGAAAAAGAAAAAGAAAAAGAAAAAGAAAAAGAAAAAGAAAAAGAAAAAGAAAAAGAAAAAGAAAAAGAAAAAGAAAAAGAAAAAGAAAAAGAAAAAGAAAAAGAAAAAGAAAAAGAAAAAGAAAAAAGAAAAAGAAAAAGGAAAAGAAAAAGACCTGTGCTGCACATCCTTGGTAGGAGATGACCCTGGTGTTCCAGAGGGAATTGGCCATGGCTTTGGGGAGAGTGGTAGAGATGGAGCCAAGGTCCAGAACAGAGAGGTTGAGGAGGAAGAAGTACATGGGGGTGTGGAGGCGGTGGTCGCAGGCGATGGCGGTGATGATGAGGCCATTTCCCAGGAGGGCAGCCAGGTAGATGCCCAGGAAGAGCCAGAAGGTCAAGAGCTGCAGCTCCCGTGTGTCTGCGAATGCCAGGAGGAGGAAGTGGGTGATGGAGCTGCTGTTGGGCATTTCCTTCTTCTGGATATCTGTGGGTATATGTTAAGAAGGAAAAGGCAGTACTGACTCAGACCAGACTTCTCCCAGCAAAGTGTATTGCATATGTCTTTGCAGCCCCACATTCAGACTCTCTGTCCAGAAGCACCTCTCTGCAGCTCCCTCACTTGAGCTCCGGGTTTTGCTGGCTGAGGCTGCCTCTGGGAGCTGGGACTCTGCAATGGGCTCCCAAGGAGTCCTCCTTTCTGTGTAGCAAGAGGGAACTAGGACCGCAGGGCAATCTCCAATTAAATGTACTCGTGATATATCAAAGAGCTTTTCAACATTGTTGTCTGAAATTTGCCCAACTGCACAGACAGGGAGAGGGGATTTTGTTTTCTTTATCTTGTTCTGGTTGCACCTGCCACCTTTCAGAGTGGTTTGGGATGGCTGAAATCCCTGACATTTCTAATGCACTCCAGGTGAAGTCTTGTAGGTGCTGAGAGGCAAAGGGACGGTCCCTTAGTGCAGAGAGAGGAGAGTGGCTCTGCCCATCAGTCCTCTTCTCCGCTGCCCTGTGCTGTCAGCTTGCAGCTGGAGGAGGATCCCTCTCGGGTGTTCCCATCAAAAGAAGCAGGACACTGCGGAGAGGAGAGGAATCCAGGTTCAGAGGGCAGATATACAGACTCATTGCCTTTTCTCATCTCTACCCTCCCAGACTGGGACCAGCAGGGATCATTGCAGCTGCCCACACAGCTGCCCAGCAGCATTTCCATGGCCTGAGCACCAAGATGTCTTCTCCATGTGGATCCGAGGGAGCACAGAGAGACTACGGGAGAGCTGTGCCCTTCTGGAGAGCACCCTGCAGCCCGGCAGGACTCCCCAGGGAAATAGTTAATGTCCTGAAGTTGCCTGGAGGAGACCTGGGTGCATTGCTCCCATAGACACGAAAGCAGAGCAGGACCCAAAGGGTCGGCATCTGAACGGGAGCTGAATCTGCCACCCGCAACCCCCACCCCCGGCACTGACTCAGTTTATCCAATGGAGAGAACAAGGGCAGCTCAGGCAGGAGGGAACGGCAGTGAAATGCCACAATGCTCCTGACAAGGGAGGAGGGACATGCAAAGCAGATGGCAATCCAGGGTTCGTCCTGGCTGCTGCAGGGACAATGCGTGCCCGAGACCCCGTGGGCTGGAGGGCAGAGATGTGCCCAGGCTGGGAACAGAGACCAGGCAGGAGCTGCCCAGGGGAAGGTGTCTGTGCTGCAGGGACAGCACGGACGTGCCCACATCCCCCTTGCCAGTGTTTCAGGCAGCAGCTCCCTCTCACTCCCTGCCCGTGTCTCTGCTGCCAGCAGCCGTCTCCTGTCCCCGGCTCAGCTCCCGTCAGTGCTCACAAACCCCCTCCTACTGCTGTGCGCCCACCTCTGCCTGCAAACACCTCCAGGGACGGGGCGCTGCCCAGGGGCATCTCTGAGTGTGTGGGGGCTAAAGACCAGTTCGCAGCAAACCTGATGTGGCTGCAAAGGGGAAGATGCTGCTGAATTGCTGTGCTGCCCAAGAGGTCCTCTGAAAAAATGGCATGAGGTAGAGCTGACCCGTGCTGCACTCTCTTGAGAGGAGAAGCACTGTGCCCTGACCTGCTCATCCCTACCTTACTGTGCTGGGGGTCACTCCTTCTACCCACAGCTTCTCCCCACAGCGCCGTGGGAGCTCCCCGGGCAGGCAGAGAGCTGACACTGGCAGGCGGCAGAGTACCTGCCCTGGCACACAGCCCCTGGGGTGCAGGGACCCTGCTGGCAAGGACAGCCCTGCCCATCCCTGCCTGTACAACTATCTTCAAACCCCAGAGCCATCCCTGGGAGAAGGCAGCTGTCCTTCATTGTCCCTCTGAAGGCACAGCAGGGCATTCCTGCTCTGAAGCACATCCTCCTGCTCCACACCAGACAAGCCAGGAGAGCCGTCCTGATAGCTCCTATCAGCCATGGCATGTGCCAGGTCCAGGAGACACTGCCAGGAACTAATCTGCATTGCCCCACAGCCAGAGACTTACTGTGTGAAAGTCTGTGAAGATCTCTCTCCCAGAGAGCTCTCAGCTATAGGAAAGACACGCCAGACTGCCCTTATCTCTCTCTCCCTTCCCTTGTCTGCCCTCGCTGCCTGCAGGCAGTGCCCTCAGCCCTGCTGTGCTGTGCAGAGGAGCTGCTCCTGGGCAGAGCTGTCTCTCTGCAGCGCTGCCCGCTTGCCAGGAGCTCCCTCCGGCCCAGCAGCCCGGCCCAGCTCAGCAGCAGAGGACCAGCCCATGGTGGCACTGTCTCTGTCCCCTCTGGGCTCCCTCAGAGATGTCCCTGGGGCTCCAGGGGAACCTGCTGGGAAACAAGCTGAAGTCAGCACTGATGTTTTCTCCCTCTGCTGGGCAGGGAAACTTCTATCCAGCAGTGTCATTTCCCCTGTCAGAGACAGAGTTAGCTCCAAGAATCTCCTCTTCTTGTCCCACTAGGAGACAGCACACCCAGGCAGTGAAAGGCAGGAATTTCATGTTCCTCCTTTAACCATGCAAAGCACAGGTGACACTTGAGGTACCAGAGGTGCTCCAAGACAGTTGTAGGAAGCTGATGGAGCAATTCAGAGGGACAGGGCAGCGTCTGGGGTCATCTTTTTGGAGGCTGCTGGGGCATGCCTTTGGCCAGCTGAAGTGTCAGCAGATGCCCACCTTTAGGACAATGAAGCCTGATCCTGCTCATGATGTCCAGGGCAGCCTATAGAGGTATTCCTCTGAGCCAATGGAACCATTGCCATCAGGAGAGCTGAGTCTCTCTCTCTTCTCCACCAGCTGTCTTTACCAGACCTCCTTTGGCACCCATGGCCGGTTTCTCACAGACACCCCTACAGTGCCTTACCTCATTCAGGGCAGCTGCTCCGTTGGAAGGTGACCTACACCCTGTGGTGCTACGGGAGGTGCCAGGGCTCTCCAGCACAGCCACAGGCAGGCAGGAGGGACAGCACAAGACCTGCAGAAACACGATCGCCATTCAGAGCAGCTGTGTAACACACCTCAAGAGAACCTCAAGGACGTTCAGTGCTTTTGTTGAGGCAGCTGCGGTGAGGCATGTCCTGTCCCATCTCCATCCAGTAGATGTAGGCAGTGCTTCTCCCGCAGCCTTTAGTCACTCCTTTAAGGAACAGAGAAATTATTTTCCTAGTGTTGTTGGATCACGGGATGTCCATCACCAAGGACATTTTCAAAAGAATCTTCTCCTTCCTGGAGATCAGCTTCCCCTGCACCACAGGCCCCGCAGGGCTGCAGAGACGTCCCAGACAGCAAAGCCCTCTCCTGCCAGGGCTGCACAGCCCAGCCCTGAGTCTCTCTTGTCCCAAGGGTTTGCTCTCCTTCGGGTCACCTCATTTCCTCTTGCCATTGCCATCTGCCACCCACCCCTGCATGCTCTGAAGAGAACCTTTGCCTTGCATGGGACCTTGGGCACTTGGTACTGCCTTTCTTTGTTACGCGTCTGAGCTTGTTCCTGGTGCTTGGCTGAGGTCCAGCATAAGTGCTCTGATTTATTAATTAGGCAGGACTTGATAGGATGAGGGGGAATGACTTCACACTGGAAGAAGGTAGATTTAGATTAATTTTTAGGGAGAAATTTTTCACTTTGAGAGTGGTAAGGCACTGGAAGAGGTTGCCCAGAGTTGTGGGAGGTTCTGCCAGCACATCCACCAGCTCCTTCAATACTCTGGGATGAATCCCATCAGGCCCCATGGACTTGTGAACATTCAGCTGATACGGCTATTCTCTGACGGTTTCTGTCCCACAAATGGAAAGTCTTTGTTTCCACACTCATGGCCCTCTGACTCAGGGGACTGGGCAGCCCAAGCTCTAGATGGATGATTAACAAGTGAGGCAAAAAAAAGCATTGCACACCGCTGCTTTTTCTTCATCCCTATTAGTCAGATCATCTTCAACAACTATCGGTCCAATGTTTTCTTTAGACCTCTTACTATTAACGTACCTAAAAAAGCACTTCTTGTTTTATAGAATGGTTTAGGTTGGAAGGGACCTTGAAGCTCATCAAGTTTTAACCCCCCTGCCATAGGCAAGGACACCTCCCACTAGACCAATTTGCTCAAAGCCCCATCCAGCCTGGCTTAAACACCTCCAGGGATGGGGCCTCAACAACTTCTCTGGGCAACCTGTGCCAGTGCCTTACCACCCTTAAAGTGAAAAATTTCTTCCTAATACTTAATCTAAATCCACCCTCTTCCAGTTGAAAGCCATTCCCCCTCGTCCTATCACTAGAAGCCCTAGTAAAAAGTCCTTCCACAGCTCTCCTGTAGGCCTCCTTTAGGTACTGGAAGGGGCTATAAGGTCTCCCCAGAGCCTTCTTTCCTCCAGGCTGAACAACCCCAACTCTCTTAGCCTGTCCTCATAGGAGAGCTGCTCCAGACCACTGATCATCTTCAGGGCCTCCTCTGGACCTGCTCTAACAGGTCCATGTTCTTCTTATGTTGAGGGTGTCAGAGCTGGATGCAATATTCCAGGCGTGGTCTCACAAGAGTGGAGTAGAGGGGCAGAATCACATCCCTTGACTTCTGGCCATGCTGCTTTTTATGGACGCCAGGATCTGGTTGGCCTTCTGTGTTGCGATCGCACATTGCTGGGTCATGTTGATCTTCTTGTCAATCAGCACACCCAGGTCCTTCTCCTCAGGGCTGCTCTCCAGCCATTTCGCGCCGAGCCTGTATGTGTACTTGAGATTGCCCCGACTTGGCCTTGTTGAACTGCATGAGCTTGGCTTGGGCCCACCTCTCCAGCCTGTCCAGTTCCCTCCAGATGGCATCCCTCCCCTCCAGCATGTCTACCTCACCACACAGCGTGGTTTCATTGGCAAACTTGCTGAGAGTGCACACGACCCCACTGTCTATGTTGCCAACAAAGATGTTGAACAGCACAGGTCTCAGTACTGACCCCTGAGGAACGGCACTCGTCACTGTTCTCCACTTGGACATGGAGCAATTGACCACAACACTTTGAGTGCAACTGTCCAGCCAGTTCTTTATCAACTGAGTGGTCCATCTGTCGAATCCATGTGTCTCCAATTTAGAGACCAGGATATTGTGCAGGACAGTGTCAAACACTTTGCACAAGTCCAGGTAGGTGACATCAGTTGCTCTTCCCCTGTCCACTGCCGCTGTAACCCTTTCGTAGAAGCCACCAAATTTGTCAGGCATGACTTGCCCTTGGTGAAGCCATGTTGGCTGTCACCAATCACCTCTTTATTTTCCATCTGCCTTAGCAGAGTTTCCAGGAGGATCTGCTCCATGATCTTGCCAGGCATAGAGGTGAGACTGACTGGCCTGTAGTTCCCTGGGTTTTCATTTTTTTTCTTTTCTGAAAATAGGGGGTATTTTTCCCATTTTTCCAGTCAGCGGGAAATTTACCAGATTGCCACGACTTCTCAAATATGAGGGATAGTGGCTTAAGAACTTCATCTGTCAGTTCCCTCGGGACCCACGGATGCTTCTGATCGGGTCCCATGGACTTGTGCACCTTCAGCTTCCTCAGGTGGTCTCATACTTGATCTTCACCTACAGTGGGCAGTTCTTCATTTTCCAGCTCCTTGCCTTTGCCTTATGCATTATGGGAAGTGTGGCTGCAGTCTTTGCCAGTGAAGACTGAGGCAAGAAAGTCATTGAAGACCTCAGCTCTGTCTCTGTCCCGGGTGACCAGTTCTTGCATTTCCTTCCAGAGAGGGCCCACATCTTCCCTAGTCTTTCTTTTCTTGCTGACATACTTAAAGAAGGATTTTTTGTTTGTCTTGATGCCCCTGGCCAGATTTAGTTCTATCTGGGCTTTAGCTTGTCTAACCCAATCGCTGGCTGCTTGAACAAGTTCTCTGTATTCCTCCCAGGCTACCTGCCCCTGTTTCCACTCCCTATAGGCCTTGTTTTTACTTGTGAGCATGCCCAGGACCTGCTTGTTCATCCATGCAGGCCTCCTGGCTTTTCTGCCTGCCTTCTTCTTTGTAGGGATGCATCACTCCTGAGCTTGGTGAAGGTGAGCCTTGAATATTAACTGGCTTACTTGTGCCCTTCTTCCCTCCAGCGCTTCATCCCATGGCACCATATATAACAGATTCTTCTAGAAGCCAAAGTTAGCTCTGCTAAAGTCCAGGGTGGTCAGCTTGCTGCGCACCTTCCTCACTGCCTCGAGGATCTCAAACTCCACCATTTCATGGTCGTGGCAGCCCAGGCTACCCTTGAGCTTGACACTGTCTACCAGCCCCTCCTTCTTGGTAAGGACAAGGTCCAGCAGAGCTCCTCTCCTCGTTGGCTCCTCTACCACTGGGAGAAAGAAGTTGTTGTCAATACAATCCAAGAACCTCCCCCATTGCCTATGCCCTGCTGTGTTACCCTTCCAACAGATGTCAGCAAACTTGCTGAGGGTACATTCTGTCCCCTCATCCAGGACGTTGATTAACATGTTGAACAAGACTGTCCAGTACTGACCCCTGGGGACCACTGCTACTTACAGGCCTCCAACTAGACTCTGTGCCAGACACTCTGCTATCAGCCTCATTCCCCACAATATTCTTGTTTCCAGTTAGAACATTATGGTCTGATTGGGTGGATAAGTAGATGGGTAATAACTGAGATGGATAGTCGGGCTTGGAGGAACGTGGTGAATGTGTAGTGCTCTGCCCAGAGGGATGTATCTAGTAGGGTTCCACCATGTTTCAAGGGCTTTTAATTACCCAAAGGAGATGAGAAAATGCTTTTTTTGTAACATTTGTAAATGACACCTCATTGAGGAGAGCAGACGCTATATTAGGTTGCCATTTCAAGGGATCTAGACAGGCTTGAAGGACAGGCCAATAGTAACATCATGTTATCCAGCAAAGACAGATCTAAAGTTCTTTCCCTGAGGCTGACTAAGGGCCTGAAGTGACAGAGGGCAGGGACTGCCTGGGTTGGTATCAGCACTGCAGGAAAGGCTCTGGTGGTCCTTCAGTTTCATTAGGCAAAACATGGAGCCATCAGCAAAGGCCAAAAGCATCCTGGGTGGTATGAGCAGGAGCACAGCCAGTGGGAGTGATTATCGCCCTGGGCTTAGCACATTTGAGAAGAGATCCAGAACACTCCCCTAGGTTCTGACCCCCTGCAATGCCTGAGAGACACTGGTAAACTGGAGCCCGTTCAGTGGAGGGCCACCAAGGTGGTCAGGGTTGGAGCACTTGTGCTGTGAGAAGAAGCTGAAAAAGCTGGGCTTGTCCAGCTGGAAGAAAGGAAGATCTTGGGGGAACATGCAGCAGCATGTCCTGGTGCACAACAGAATGCAGAGGCCGCATCTGGAGTATTGTGTCCAGTTCTGGGCTCCCCAGTACAAGAAGGACAGGGATCTGCTGGAGAGGGTCCAGCAAAGGGCTACAAAGATGATGAGGGGATTGGAACATCTCTCTTATGAGGAAAGGCTGAGGGACTGGGGCTTTTTAGTCTGGAGAAAAGAAGACTGAAGGGGGACCCTATCTATGCTTATAAATACTTGAAGGGATGGTGCCAGGGAATGGAAACAGTCTTTTTTTCAGTGGTGCCCAGTGATAGGACTATAGGGAACGGGCACAAACTTGAATGTAGGAAGTTCCATCTTAACATGAGGAGGAACATCTTTCCTTTGAGGGTGGCAGAGCACTGGAACAGGCTGACCAGAGAAGTTGTGGAGTTTCCCACTCTGGAGACATTCCAAACCCGTCCTGTGCAACTGCTGTAGGTGACCCTGCTCTGGCAGGGGGGTTGGACTAGATGATCTCCAGAAGTCCCTTCCAACCCTGACTACTCTGTGATTCTGTGAAATTGGAAAGACATGGATTTGAAGGGTGGACGGTTTGGTGGATAAGGAACTGGTTGGATGGTCCCATCCAGAGGGTAGTGGTCAACGGCCTCATGTCCGGAGACTGGTGACAAGTGGTATCCCTCAGGGGTCCATACTGGGACCAGTACTGTTCAATATCTTCATCAATGACACAGGCAGTGAGATCGAGTGCACCCTCAGCAGGGTAACCCCTGATATCAATACAGCCTGGGGGATGAAGGGATGGAGAGCAGCCCTGCCGAGAAGGACTTGGGTGTACTGGGTGATGAAAAGCTGGACATGAGCTGGCAATGTGCGCTCACAGGCCAGAAAGCCAACGGTATCCTGGGCTGCATCAAAAGAAGCGTGGCCAGCAGGGCGAGGGAGGGCATTCTGCCCCTCTGCTCTGCTCTGGTGAGACCCCACCTGGAGTGCTGCTCCAGCTCTGGAGCCCTCAGCACAGGAAAGACATGGACCCGTTGGAGTGGGTCCAGAGGAGGCCGCAAAGATGGTCAGAGGGCTGGAGCACCTCTGCTGTGAGGACAGGCTGAGAGAGTTGAGGCTGTTCAGCCTGGAGAAGAGAAGGCTCTGGGGAGACCTTATTGTGGCCTTCCAGTACCTAAAGGGGGCCTACAGGAGAGCTGGGGAGGGACTTTTTAGCAGGGCCTGTTGCAATAGGACAAAGGGTGAGGGCCTTAAACTAAAAGGGGGGAAATTTACACTAGATATAAAGAACTTTTTAACAATGAGGGTGGTGAGACACTGGCCCAGGTTGCCCAGAGAGGCGGTAGATGCCCCATCCCTGGAAACATTCCAGGCCAGGTTGGCCAGAGCTTGGAGACAGCTGATCCAGTTGAAGTTGTCCCTGCTCATGGCGGGGGGGTTGGACTAGATGACCTTTAATGGTCCCTTCAAACCCAAGCGATTCTATGATTCTAAAAAGAGCCAGTTTTTACTGGGAGGGGACCAAGTCTGTACTGGAAGGGTTTAATGAAATACAGTTTGAAATGGTACAGTGCCCAGCCGTACTGGGAGGGGACCAGAGGATCCAGTTTATACTGGGAGCGTGCTCAGCTTGTACTTGGAGGGGTTAAAGAGGACTAGTTTGTAGTGGGAGGGGCCAAGTCTGTACTGGTAGGTGTTAAAGCAATCCAGTTTGTACTGTGACAGAGCCCAGAGTGTAGTGGGAAGGGGCCAGGGGATCCAGTTTGGACTGGGACAGGATATAGTCTGTACCAGGAGGGAACCAGGGGATCCAGTCTATACTGGGAGAGGGTCCAGTCTGTATTTGGGAAGAATAAATGGATCCAGTTTCGACTGGGAGGGGGCCAGGGCATCCATTTTGCACTTGTACTGAGAGGGGGTCAGGGGGTCAAGCTTGTACTGGTACGGGACCCAGTGTGTATTGAGAGGGTATAAGGAATCCAATTTGTACTGGGAACTTCCCAATCTGTACTGGTAGTGGTTTATAGGATCCCGTTGTTACTGGGACAGGGCAAGTCTTTACTGGGAGGGGATCAGGGGCTTCAGTTTGTCCTGAGAAGGGCCTGGTCTGTACTGGGAGGTGCTAAAGTGATCCAGTTTATACTGAGATGAGACCCAGACTCTGCTGGGATGGGGTCAGAGGATCCCATTTCTACATGGAGAGGGCTCAGTCTGTACTGTGAGGAAACTGGGGGATCCAGTCTGTACTGAGATGAGGCCCAGTCTGTACAGGGCAGTGTTAAAGCGATCCATTTTGTACTGGTACACAGAGTAGTCTGCACTGGGTGGTGGGCTTTGGACTAGGAATAGGCTCTTTCTCCACTGGGAGGAGTTAAAGGGATTCTGTTTATACTGGGACAAGGCCCATTCTGTACTGGGAGGGAATCAGGGGATCCAGTTTGGACTGGGACAGGGCCCAGTCTGTCCTGGCATAAGTTAGAGGATCCAGATTGTATTGGAGGTGGCCAGTTTGTACTGGGTGGGGACCAGAGAGTCCATCTGGGACTCGGAATTGGCCCAGTCTGTACTGTGAGGGGTTAAAGGGATCCAGTTTCTATTTGGATGGAGCCCAGTCTTTACTGGCAGGTGTTTAAGGGATCCAGTTTAGAATGGGACAGAACCCAGTCTGTACTTGGAGAGCTTAAATGGAGTAATCTCTATTTGTTGACAGTCAGTTCCGTACTGGAAGGGGAGCAGGGGATCCAGTTTGTACCAGGAGGGGACCCAGTCTGTCTGTACTGGGAGGGGGCCACAGCATCTAGTTCGTACTGCCACAGGGACCAGTCTGTAGCGGGAGGGGTTAAGGGATTTGGTGTGTACTGGGAAGGGCGCAGTGTATACTGGCAGGGTTTAAAGAGATAAAGTTTCTAATGGAATGGGGCCCAGTCGTTACAGGGAGGGGGTATGGGATCCAGTTTGTATTGGCACCTATAGGCGTACAAGTATCTAAAGGGTGGGTTGAAGGAGGATGGAGCCAGGCTCTTTTCAATGGTTCCAAGTAACAGGACGAGGGGCAATGGGCACAAGTTAGAACACAGGAAGTTCCGTTCAAATACACGGAAAGACTTCTTTACGGTGAGGGTGACAGAGCAGTGGCACAGGCTGCCCAGGGAGGTTGTGGAGTCCCCTTCCCTGGAGATTTTCAAGACCCGCCTGGATGCAGTCCTGAGTAATGTGCTCTGGGCAACCCTGCTTTAGCAGGGGAGTTGGACTAGATGATCTCTAGAGGTCCCTTCCAACTCTGATAATTCTGTGATTCTGTGATTCTGTGATTCTGATCCAGTATCTGTGTGGAGGGGATTAGGCGGTCGAGTTTGTACTGGGACAGGAACTAGTTTTTACTGAGGGGATCAAGTGATCCAGTTTGTACTAGGAAAGGGCCCCATCTCTACTGGCAGAGGTTGAGGGGATCCACATCATACTGAGTCAGGGCCCAGTCTCTACTGGGAGAGGTTGAGGAGATCCACTTTCTAGTGAGACAGGGCCCAGTCTGTCATGGGAGGGGTTAAAGGGATGCAGTTTATACTGGGAGAGGACTGGGGATCCAGTTTGTACAGGGACGGAGCCCAGTCTTCTTGGGCTTGGTTAAAAGGGACCCATTTTGGACTTGAAAGGGCCCAGTCTGTGCTGGGAGGTGCCAGGAAATTCATTTTGTACTTGGATGGTGCCCAGTCTGCATTCCGAGGGGATCAGGGGATCCCATTGATACTGGGATAGGGCCCAGTCTACACTGGGACACATTAAAATAATCCACTTTGTACTGGGACAGGACCCAGTCTGTACTGGGAGGTGTTAAATACAGGCCAAGAAGGCAGATATCATGGTGGGAGTCTGTTATAGACCACCCAACCAGGATGAAGAGACAGATGAAATATTCTAGAAGCAGCTGGGAGAAGTGCCACCGTAGCCAGCCCTTGTCCTCATGGGAGACTTCAACTTACCGTATGTCTGCTGGTAATGCAATACAGTGGAGAGGAAACAGCCCAGGAGGGTCCTGGAGTGCGTTGAGGATAACTTCCTGCACAGCTGGGGAGGGAGCAGAGGAGGGAAGCACCCCGCTGGACCTATTGTTTGCCAACAGAGAAGGGCTTGCAGGGGATGTGAGGATTGGAGGCCGTCTTGGACATAGTGATCATGAAATGACAGAATTTTCAATTCTTGGAGAAGTCAGGAGGGGGGTCAGCAGAACTGCCACCTCGGACTTCCGGAGGGCGGGCTTTGGCCTGGTTAGGGGTCTGGTTGACAGAGTCCCTTTGGAAGAAGTCCTGAAGGGCAAAGGAGCCCAGGAAGGCTGGACATTCATCAAGAAGGAACTTTTAAAGGCACAGGAGCAGGCTGTCCCCATGTGCTGAAAGAGGAGCCATCAGGGAAGAAGACCTGGCTGAACAGAGAGCTTTGGCTGGAACTGAGGGGAAAAAAGGAGTTTATGACAGTTGGAAGAAGTGGCAGGCAACTCAGCTGGACTGCAAGGATGTCATGAGGTTATGCAGGGAGCAAATCAGAAGGACTAAAGCCCAACTAGAAATTAATCTGGCCATGCCGTAAAAGACAATGCGAAATGTCTCTGTAAATACATCACCAACAAAAGGAGGGCTAAGAAGAATCTCCATCCTTTATTGGATGCAGAGGGAAACACAGTGACCAGGGATGAGGAAAAGGCTGACGCACTTAATGCCTTCTTTGCCTCAGTCTTTAAGAGTAAGACCAGTTGCTCTCTAGGTACCCAGCCCCCTGAGCTGAAAGACAGGGTTGGGGAGCAGAATGAAGCCAAAACAATCCAAGGGGAAATGGTGAGGGACTTGCCACATCACTTAGAAATACACAAGTCTATGGCGCCGCATGGGATCCACCCAAGGGTACTGAGGGAGCTGGCGGGAGTGCTCACCAAGCCACTTTCCATCATCTATCAGCATTCCTGGCTAACTGGGATGGTCCCAGTTGACTGGAAGACAACAAACGTGGCACCCATCTACAAGAAGGACCAGAAGGAGGACCTGGGAAATTACAGGCCTATCAGTCTGACCTCAGTGCTGGGGAAGGTTACGGAGGAGATCATCCTGAGTTCCATCATGCGGCACATACAGGACAACCAGGCGATCAGACCCTGCCAGCATGGGTTGATGAAAGGCAGGTCCTGCTTGAGAAACCTGACCTCCTTCTATGACAGGGTGACCCACTTAGTGGATGAGGGAAAGGCTGTGGATGTTGTTTACCTGGACTTTAGTGAAGCCTTTGACACTTTTTCCCACAGCATTCTTCTAGGGAAACTGGCTGCTCATGGCTTGGACAGGCGTGCATCTCACTGGGTAAAGCACTGGCTGGATGGCCGGGACCAAAGGGTGGTGGTGAATGGAGTTCAATCCAGTTGGCGGCCGGTCACAAGCAGTGTTCCCTGGGGCTCAGTACTGGGGCTGGCTCTGTTTAATATCTTTATCAACCATCTAGACAAGGGGATGGAGTTCCCCCTCAGTAAGTTTGCAGGTGACACCAATAAAGGTGGGAGTGTTGATCTGCTTGAGCGTAGGAAGGCTCTACAGAAGGATCTGGACAAGCTGGATCCATGGGCCAAGGCCAATGGTGTGAGGTTCACCAGGGACAAGTGCTGGGTCCTGCCCTTGGGTCACACCAACCCCATGCAGTGCTACAGGCTTGGGGCAGAGGGGCTGGAAAGCTGCCCATCAGAAAAGGACCTGGGGGTGTTGGTGGCCAGTAGTGTGCCCAGGTAGCCAAGAAGGACAACCACATCCAGGCTTGTACCAGGGATAGTGTGGTGAGCAGGACTAGGAAAGTGATCATCCCCCTGTACTCGGCACTGGTGAGGCCCCACCTCAAATACTGCGTTCAGTTTTTGGCCCCTCACTACTAGAAAGACATTGAGGTGCTGGAGTGTGTCCAGAGAAGGGCAACGGAGCTGGTGAGGGGTCTGGAGCACACATCTTGTGATGAGAAGCTGAGGGAACTGGCGCTCTTTAACCTGGAGAAAAGGAGGCTGAGGGGAGACCTTATCGCTCTCTACAGCTCCCTGAAAGGACGTCGTAGTGAGGTGGGGATTGGTCTCTTCTCCCAAGTAATGAGTGAGAGGACTGGAGGAAATGGCCTCAAGTTTCTCCAGGGGAGATTTAGATTGCGTGTTAGGAAAAATTTCTTCACCTAAAGGGCTTTCGAGCACTGGAACGAGCGGCCCTGGGAAGTGGTTGAGTAACCATCCCTGAAGGTATTTAAAAGACAAGTAGAAGTGGCACATGGGGACATGGTTTAGTGGTGCACTTGGCAGTGTTAGGTTTACAGTTGGACTGTATGATCTTAAAGGTTTTGTTGTAAAATCACCAGGTTTTGGTTATTGTAGAAGTAGAATGTGAGAGCACTGCGTGTTTTGAAACTCGCAACCATAAAGCCCTCACGAGGGAGTCATTGTTTTGTATCAAGGAACAAGTAGAACTCAGATGAAACAATGAAGAATAGAATAGAGAAGGTTTGTTTGAGGCTAGTAATTATAGAAACCTCTTATGCACCAGTGATGCTGCTTAGAAACCCCCTTGCCCTTCTCATCTTGATTTAAATATCAAGACCCAAATTAATAGATATTAATAGAAATAACCTTTGATTATTTGGATATGGGTATTAATACTAATATATAATCAAGGGACCAATCAATGAAAATCAAACCCATAATATCCATTTGGTAACTAGGTATGACCTAAATTAACTGCTGAACAATGAAGCTTTGAAGTACCGGTCAAGAAAATGATGAGTTTTAGGCCTGGTTAGTAAACTGAGACAATCTTCTGGAAGTTCCAACATTAAAGGGGGGGTGGAGCTCTGTGACCAAGCTGAGCATGCGCAAGGATCGGGTTCAACCAGCGGACACAGTGAGGAAGACTGTGGACGACCACCAGAGGACCCTGGATGACCACCAGTGTACCTGAAGGCGCATGCA
The DNA here is from genome assembly GCF_965231255.1 of Vanellus vanellus. NCBI lineage: Eukaryota > Metazoa > Chordata > Aves > Charadriiformes > Charadriidae > Vanellus > Vanellus vanellus. The sequence continues at coordinate 165,593 of NW_028127973.1, read as the reverse complement.
TCACGGACATTTACATATATTAATGAGTTCTCGGAAATTGTATGAATATGTTAATTATTTCTCAGAAATGTGATTAATATGTATATTTTGATTGTATATAATTTCTGTAGTGGAGCAACTCGGTACGCACACTAGGTGGAGTGATCCCCTGCGTGTCCGGCGCTGTAATGAAGTGCCTGCTTTCTAAACTTAAATTAAGACTTAGAAATTTGTTTCTGCCGATTTACAGTAACAGTCTTTTGCAATTCTAAATGATTCTATGATTCTATTAATCTTTTGGGACTCTAGAATTTTTTTTCCTTGCCCCTTTTTGGGAAGCCTGGAGGTGTCACAGACTTTTCCTACTCTTGGCCTCGCTCACCCTCACACCCCACCACACCCAAGAAGAGCCCTGAGCTACCAGTGAGGGGCAGGACCTGCCTTCCCAGGGCCTGGGGCTGAGCACTTGGCCTTTCTGCTGCATCAACCAAACCAAGGGCTTCCTCAGCGTTACAGCCACCTGCACTCTGCCTTTGCCTACCTGCAACCACAGCCTCCAGTTATCTGCTCTAACGAGTCCCTGGAGAGGCTTTGGCAGTAACAACCCTCAGTGGGGCCAATCAAGGCTGCCAGGTACTTTGGATTTTGCTTCTGATTTATTGAGCACTTTCTTCAATCTTTTCTCAGTGTTTGAGGCTCATGGACTCAGCACCAAATACACCGTGGGGCTCATGAAAAGACAGAAAGCCCTAACAAGGTGTTCATCTTTCTTGTCATTTTCTTCCAATCTTCAAGACTTCTACAGCCAATTAGAGAGGTTTCAGAGTGTAGTTAAGGAGGAGATTTCAAAGTGCACCTAATAAAAATGTCTTTTTCATTTTAAAGGATATAATGTATTACTCCTGATTATCACTTATGATTGTGATAGAAGCATTCTCTGATTGTTATGGATACAGGGTGTCCCTTCAGGAGGTCTGGACAGGGAGGAAAAGCAGTCCCTGGAGGTCTGACACTGTAGGACAGCTTTGCTCCTCACCTCCCCACCCTGCCCATTTCTGACATTGGCCACCTGGGACTGACACCACTGGTCCTTGCATCAGACTTCTCCACTGACGTCTGCAGCTGGATGTCACAGCCCCATTGCTCCATCTCCCACCTGCACTCCTCAGAGCCCTGGCTGCACCCAGGCACAGGAGAACTTTTCCTGGTTGTAAGAAAAGAAAAGTAAAGCATGATCAGTTTTCCTAAACAATAACACACCCTCCGCAATCACATGCTCAGGACAAGCTACCTCTGATGAGGCTGCCTTTCTACAAGGGAGTTCTTAGGAGAAATAGATTAGGAAGGTAGATAGAAAAGACAGAGATAAACAGAATTAAAGAGCTGGCTGAGGAGACAATGAGACTGTTGAAAGACAGGCAAGCTTTGAACTCCCTGAAGGTCAAAGCAGCAGCGTAGGTGAGAGGTATCTGAATGAAGAGTAAGGGGAGGAGAAAACTGGCGAAGAATGGAAAGGGCCTTTGCCCACAGAGTCTGCATCTGTAAAGATGACTTTAGAAGTGATCGTTTTCTCAGGAGAAGTGTAAACACATGAAAGATTAGAGAAAGTACACACACTGTGTAACAGGGAGAAGAGTGGTAATGAGGTTACAAGGGAAGATCAATATTTCTTTGGAATATCCCTTTTGAAAGGTCATGGGACTGGCAGAGGTCTCTGGTGAGAGAGGACAAGTAAGTGTTGCACCCGTCTTTGAAAGAGTCCAAATGTGCGACCCGGGGAGCCACTGGCTGTACAAGCTCACTTTGGTGAGGAGTGTTGTGCCATCAGTCAGAGTCCTCCCTGGTGACACTTCTGGGCACCAACAACAGAAGAATGTATTCAAGAACCATCAACATGAATTTCTTGGAATAGAATCATAGAATCATAGAATTCTTGAGGTTGGAAGGGACCTTTAAGAACATCAAGTCCAACCATTAACCTAACCTGACAAAACCACTTCTAAACCATGTCCCGAAGTACCACATCTACCCTTTTTTTAAACACCTCCAGGGACGGTGAATCCACTCCCTCCCTGGACAGCCTATTCCAATGCTTGATAACCCTTTCAGTGAAAAAAAAATTCCTAATATCCAATCTAAACCTCACCTGGCATAACTTGAACCCTATTCCTCTCATCCTATCACTTTTCACCAGGAAGAAGAGGTCAGCCCCCACCTCGCTACAACCTCCTTTCAGGGAGCTGTAGAGAGCGATAAGGTCTCCCCTCAGCCTCCTCTTCTCCAGGCTGAACAACCCCAGTTCCCTCAGTTGTTCCACATAAGACTTGTCATCCAGACCCCTCACCAACTTCGTTGCCCTTCTCTGGACACGCTCCAACACCTCAATGTCCTTCTTGTAGTGAGGGGCTCAAAACTGAACGTAGTAGTCAAGGTGGGGCCTCACCAGTGCCGAGTACAGAGGGATGATCACTGCCCCAGTCCTGCTGGCCACACTATTCCTGATACAAGCCAGGATGCCTTTGGCCTTCTTGGCCGCCTGGGCACACTGCCGGCTCATATTCAGCCAGCTGTCCACCAACACCCCTAGGTCCTTCTCCCCCGGGCAGCTCTCCAGCCCCTCTGCCCCACGCCTGTAGTGTCCATGGGGTTGTTGGGACCCAAGTGCAGGACCTGGCACTTGGCCTTGTTGAACCTGAAACCTTTTTAAACCTAAAGCCTTGTGGAACCTGTTCTTACAGAAATAAGCACAAATGAAGAGTTGCCTAAAACCAGAATTCATTGGACTACTGAAAGACAGGCAAATTTTAACTGCCTGAAGCTCAAAGCAGCAATGGGATCATTGAGAGGTGTCTGAATGATGAAAGGGGAAGGGGAAGGGAAATGTAGAGAGCAATCGCAAGTGCTTCTGTGCATGTGCACTGCTGGAAAGGTGCCTTCAGACATGGTCACTTTGTTTAGAAGAGGTGAAAATATGTGAAAGATGAGGGAGATTAAATGCAGAGCCTGAGAGGGAGAGTCCTGACAATGCAAAATCAGTAGCTCTCCTCTTCCTATCAATGGACATCCTGAAAACTCCTCATCTTCATCTCATGGGAGAACACCAAATTTTTATTAAAAGTATTCTCTTGTTTTAGCTGATGAGGTCGTGCTCATACACATGTCAAAATGTCTCAGGCTTCCAGGCAGCACTCCACTGTCTGACCATCAGTACCCAGTGGCACCTCCAGAGGACCCCGTGTCTCTGAAGCACATGCCTGGGCCTGGCTGCTGTCCCAGAGGAGCTGCTGGAGACCAGAGCCCCCGGGAAGCTGCAGCTGGAGCTGGGGCAGAGGGTTCCAGGCACCTACACTGGCACCACTGTCCATGTCCCTGTAACTGCATCCCACCCCAATTTTGTTATCACTTGCATTTGCAAACAGAGGCAGCACACAAAATCCCCCAGAGATCTGTATCTTAAAACAAGATAAAACCAAGCAAGGAGGATAACACCACCAACAATGTTTGAGACTTATGGCTCTAAGAGAAAATTTCATTCACTCTGCATCTTTCATTCTGTTTCTTGGTTGCTTTATCTTATTAAAATGTTCTTATCATTTCCATCATACTGGGACCTACAGCATTACGAAAGCTAATTTTTGTGTCTGGCACAGTCCCCAGGACCCCCGCAGAATAGTTCCCTTCCCTGGATTGTCCATGCCACCTCCAAGTCTTGGCACAGAGTGAGTCCCACTCGGAGCTGTTGACCACTCTTGCCTGATGGAGGAAAGCAGGTGGTGTGGTTTAGGCTGGGCTGGACACTGAACAAATGACAGATCCTGTCTTTCAGCTCTTTCTCTTCCCAGAAGAGAAGAGAGAAAAAGGAGAGATTTATGAGTTTTAAGGAAAACTAAACTACTGTAATGAAGTATTAAAATAGAAATAAATGATAATAATATCAATAAAAAATGAAATATAAACCATATATAAAAATCCAGCATCGAGCTCCCAGGGTAACGATCATGTCACTGGGAGACACTGGGAACATCCCAGCCTGGTTTCAGTGATGGACAGGAACGGGATTCCAGATCTGGATTCAGGAACACACAGATCAGGGTCAAACGCAGATGAACAGATAGAGTCCTCCTCGGACACCGGCCATTGAAGAAAGAGGGCTGACCCTTTAATCCCTTAGCTTTTATACTGAGCATGAGGCACTGTCTGCTCCTCCCCGCCGGTGCGACTCGTCTACGCTGTTCCACTTTCCACCCTCCAACGGGGCACATGACAAAGTTCATGCCCTTGGGTGTTATGGCAATGAGTATAAGCAAGAGCCTCTCTGCACACCATTTTGTGGCATCAACTACAAACATCAGACTTCATTGGCTAGAAGCAGACACTGAAGAATATCCCATTAATTTCAGAGAGTGCAGTTAGTTAGAAGAGGCTTAACTGAAAAGTAAAATTCTGAAAAACAATTGGTAATGTTTTACTTCAAAGCAGGCCATCATCCCAGCTGCCAACAAGCTGGCTATAAGGAGACTGCAGGAGACCACGTTCATTAGGAATCTAAGGAAGAGTGGGCTAGATGAGGAGAAAGTGAGGTAGATTGAGAGCCGAGTGTGTGACAGAACTCAGAGGGTTGTGGTTAATGGAGCAGTGTCAAGTTGGAGGCCTGTAACCAGTGGTGTCCCCCAGGGGTCAATACTCGGTCCAATTTTGTTTAATATATTCACCAATGACCTGGATGAGGGGACAGAGTGTATCCTCAGCAAGTTCGCTGATGATACCAAATTGGGAGGGGTGGCTGGCACTCCAGAGGGCCGCGCTGCCATCTAGCATGACCTGGACAGGCTGGAGAGCTGGGCAGAGAAGAACCTAATGAGGTTCTACAAGAGCAAGTGCAAGGTCCTGCACCTGGGGAGGAAGAATGCAAAGCACCAGTATAGGTTAGGGGCGGACCTGCTGGGAAGCAGTTCTGAGGAGAAGGATCTGGGGGTCCTCGAAGATACTAAATTATCCATGAGTCAGCAATGTGCCCTTGTTGCCAAAAAGGCCAATGGAATCCTGGGCTGCATAGGGAAGAGTGTGGCCAGTAGCTCAAAGGAGGTCATTCTCCCCCTCTACTCTGCACTGCTGAGGCCACAACTGGAATACTGTGTCCAGTTTTGGGCTCCCCAGTTCAAGAGGGACAGGGAACTGCTGGAGCGAGTCCAGCGAAGGGCAACTAAGATGATTAAGGGATTGGAGCATCTCCCTTATGAGGAAAGGCTGAGAGAGCTGGGACTCTTTAGCCTGGAGAAGGCTGAGGGGAGACCTTATTATGGCATACGAGTATCTAAAGGGTGGGTTGAAGGAGGATAGAGCCAGGCTCTTTTCAATGGTTCCCAGTGACAGGACGAGGGGCAATGGGCACAAGTAAGAACATAGGAAGTTCCGTTCAAATATACAGAGAAACTTTACGGTGAGGGTGACAGAGCACTGGCCCAGGCTACCCAGGGAGGTTGTGGAGTCCCCTTCTCTGGAGATTTTGAAAACCCGCCTGGATGCAGTCCTGAGTAATGTGCTCTAGGCAATCCTGCTTTAGCAGGGGAGTTGGACTAGATGACCTCTAGAGGTCCCTTCCAACTCTGAAAATTCCATGATTCTGTGACAAGGAGAGGGGAGAGTGAAGTGGCACACAGGGGTGTTTGCAATGAACTGGAAAAGGCCGGTGAAGGAAATTTCATTGGAATGGTGTGGGGTCTTAAAAAGGTGGTAGTTGTCTGCTAGGTGTGTGACGATTTTCTTGGAGGAGATTCCCTGGCGTGTCCAGCACAGACAGCCCCAGTGAAGACCCTGTTCTGCCAGTCCTTCATGTCTTTCCCAGGAGTCCTGGTGCTGCGAGCACACTGCTGCTTGCCTCCACACTGAGAACCCACATAGTTATGCTGTACACTGGTGTTTTCTTTTGAGATGCACATTCTTGGGAATATTCTTGAGAACGACTTTGGAAGAAGACCTAAGCCTTCAGGCCCTGCCCTGAGGAGACCCCCTGGTAGGATGGAGGTGCTGTTAGGGAGGCCAGCTCTGTCAGAGCAGCGCTCAGTGCCTGTCCCTCCTGTGCTCACAGGGCTGCCACACAGCAGCACTAGCAGCTGACCAAGCACTCAGCCTTACAGCAAGGCAAGGGCTCAGGAGGAGAGTGTGGAAGTGGCAGGAGAGCAGCTCTGGCATGACCAAGGCTGGTGCTCCCTGGCAGCGCTGCTGTGCTGTGACTCCCCTCCAGCTCTGCACACGGGCACTGCTCTGCTGCTCCAGAGATTGCCTCAAAAGAAATGATCTTGGGCAAACAAGTTGCTGGAAGATTTTTATTTCTTTGAACATGGAGAGCATAAATGCTCATTTACACAGTCTGTGAATCTCACAAAGTCTGAAAGGTGCTTAATTAGAAATATAAAAAGAAAAAAAATATTCTGGAGAGTATTATAAAAACTAAAAAAAAGCAAAAAAACCCCAAAGACAAAACCAAAACTTAAAAAAAACAAATAAAAAAACCACAAACAAACAAACAAAAAAAAACAAACAAAAAACAAACAAACAAACAAAAAAAAAAAAAACCAGAAGATCAGCATGACTTATAATGAGTTATTTTTTAAGTGATTCACAGAAGAAGAAAGTTAAGTGCTTCTGAAAATCATCTGGTCATCAATTTCCAGAGGGCATCCTTGAGCTCCTGGTTCCTCATGCTGTAGATGAGAGGGTTCATTGATGGAGGAATCACTGAATACAGCACTGCAACCATTACATTGAGAAGTGGACAGGAGATAGAAGGGGGCTTCAGGTGGGCAAATATGGCAGTGCTGAGAAACAGGGAGACCACGGCCAGGTGAGGGAGGCACATGGAAAAGGCTTTGTGCCGTCCCTGCTCTGAGGGGATCCTCAGCACGGCCCTGAAGATCTGCACATAAGACATCACAATGAAAATAAAGCACCCAAATGCTAAACAACTACCAAACACAAGAAACCCAACTTCCCTGAGGTAGTCTGAGCCTGAGCTGGAGAGCTTGAGGATGTGGGGGATTTCACAGAAGAACTGGTCCAGGGCATTGCCCTGGCAGAGGGGCAGTGAAAATGTATTGGCCGTGTGCAGCACAGCATTGAGAAACCCACTGCCCCAGGCAGCTGCTGCCATGTGGACACAAGCTCTGCTGCCCAGGAGGGTCCCGTAGTGCAGGGATTGGCAGATGGCAACGTAGCAGTCATAGGCCATGACTGTGAGAAGGTAAAACTCTGCTGTAGCACAGAAAAAGAGAAAAAAAAGACCTGTGCAACAAATCCTGAGAATGGGATTGTCTGAGTGTCCGGTAGACCATTGGCCATGGCTTTGGGCACAGTGGTGGAGATGCAGCCCAGGTCAAGAACAGAGAGGTTGAGGAGGAAGAAGTACATGGGGGTGTGGAGGCGGTGGTCGCAGGCGATGGCAGTGATGATGAGGCCGTTTCCCAGGAAGGCAGCCAGGTAGATGCCCAGGAGGAACCAGAAGGTCAAGAGCTGCAGCTCCCGAGTGTCTGCGAATGCCAGGAGGAGGAAATGGGTGATGCAGCTGTTGTTGGACATTTGCTCAGTGTGAGCATGTGCCACTGTTGAAAGAGGAGAACACACTGACAATAAACCGCAGACTTCTTTGAGACAATCCTGTGATATTTCACAAAAAAATCACCCCACAATGACTTCTCTTTCTTTGGCATAGTTTCATTCAGCTCCTTTTAGTGCGATCAGGTTTGTGCTGCTTAGGGAACTTCCTTTGAATGGGGCCAAAATCCTTCTCTTTCTCAGTGCTTTTAGCCTGAATACTGGTGAGCCCTGAGGGACAAAAGGGCTCTCTGTGCCCTAGTGCAGAGTCAGGAGAGCTGCTCTGCCCACCAGTGACCTACTGGTCAACACACAGGTCTCCGCCCAACCCCCCGCCCCATCCCACCCCTCTCCCCGCTCTCCCCCTCCCTCCCGCCCCTCCTCCCGGCCCCACCGGGGCTCTGGGGCCTGGGCCAGGGCCGGGGCAGCCCCGGGGAGGCGGCCATGGCTGCTGCGGGGGGCGGGGGCGGTGTCCCGAAAGGTCGAGGGCGGGAAGGTGCGCGCGGGGCATGCTGGGAGCAGGCGCGCCCCGGGGCATGCCGGGAGCTGTAGTCCCGGGGCACGGGGCTGCCCGGCGGCCATGTTCCTGCCCGGGGCACGCCGGCAGCTGCCGTGGCCCCGCAGGCTGAGGGGAGGGCTGGGGCCGCCCTGAACCGCCCTCAGCGATGGGGTCCCGCTCAGCTGGAGCCGGGCCCGGCTCTCTGCCTGTGTTTCTCACTCCCGGGGCTCGTCCTCCTGTAATAAGTGACAGAAGATAATTTGCTGATCCAACCAGTTGCTGAAGAACCATCTGGATGTAGATTATCCCAAGCTAAGGTTAAACATTAAAACTGCATATATAGTAAGAAAAGCTTGATCGCCATGCTATGATTTCATGACTTATGTATTGTTACAATCAAACACAAGCTGTATTTTTTATATAAACTATAAAAGCTAATAGTGTAAAATAGATTTAGACTGTGTAACTGTTAGCCAAACTGATATGTTAGCTCTGTATAAGATGCAGTTCTTGGAAACTGGTGTAATTGAAGTTTTATATAACCGCAATATCAGTATTGTTTATTCACAAAACCTAGAAACTTGCATTGTTCCACAGGAGGGTGGCTGCTTGGCAGGACGTGGCAAAATAGCCAACATCTTGCTGTGCAGGCAGTGATTGTCCAGACAGGGCTCAGCCACAAGGTCGGATTATGTCAGCAAAGCATGATAAATTGTGAAACAACGAATAAGAGTATGCCTTGAAAAGCGGCTGAAACCAACCCTGCGGTCTGGACAAAGACCAAAGAAGAACTGAGTCTGCGCAGGGACAAAAAGTTACTTGCGGTGATGAAGAGGAATCAGCAGCCTTCATCCTCAAGACCCTCAGCGACCACCACCAGGAGGCATTGCGCATGCACAGTTGGGAGGAATTTATGAAAATTACTTCTTAAAACTAATTTTAATACGAAGCGGGGACAGGTTATGCATATGTATAAGCGTATTGAGAAATCTTATGATTATATAATTAAGTACTATATATATTAGAGAAGGCCGCTACATTGGGCACGAGCCTAGGTGGAGCTGCAACTCCCCGGCTGCCCAGCGCTGCTTTTGCTTTCCTACGTTAATAAATATTTAGTGAATCTGTTTTTGATTCAGTTGGTCTTAATTTCAACTATAACACTCCTTTTTGTCTCACCTCTTCCTTATCGTCAGAGAACTTTAGAATGGTTTAGGTTGGAGAGACCTTAAAGATCATGTACTTCCAACTCCCTACCATGGGCTGGGACACCTTCTACTAGACCAGGTTGCTCAAAGCCCCATCCAACCTGGCGTTGAACACCTCCAGGGATGGGGCAGCCACAGCTTCTCTGGGCAACCTGGGCCAGTGCCTCACCACCCTCAGAGTGCAAAATTTCTTCCTAATATCTAGTCTAAATCTCCCCTCTTCCAGTTTGAAGCCATTCCCCCTCATCCTGTCAGTACATGCCCTTGTAAAAAGTCCTTTTCCAGCCTTCTTGTAGGCGCCCTTCAGATACTGGAAAGCTGCTATAAGGTCTCCCTGGAGCCTTCTCTTCCCCAGGTTGAACAAGCCCAACTCTCTCAGCATGTCCTCACAGGAGAGGTGCTCCAGCCCTCGGATCGTCTTCATGCCCTCCTCTGGACTCGCTCCAAGAGGTCAATGTCCATGTTTAGGGCTCCAAAGCTGAAGTCTCCAAAGAGTCCATGTGGGGTCTCATGAGAGCAGAGTGGAGGGGCAGAATCACCTCCCTTGACCGGCTGGCCATGCTTCTTTTGATGCAGCCCAGGATGTGGTTGGCCTTCTGGGCTGTAAGTGCCCATTGCTGGCTTGTGCTGAGCTTCTCACCCACCAACACCCCCAAGTACCTCTCCTCAGGGCTGCTCTCAATCCGTTCTCTGCCCAGTGTCTCTTTGTGCTTGAATTGCCCTGACCGTCATGTGGGTCCTTGCACTTGGCCTTGTTGAACTTCATGAGGTTTGCACAGGCCCACCTCTCCAGCCTGTCCAGGTCCCTCTGGATGGCATCTCTGCCCTCCAGTGTGTTGTCCGCTCCACACAACTTGCTGTGGTCGTAAAACTTGCTGAAGGTTCATGTGATCCCACCATCCATGTCACTGACAAAGATGTTAAACTGTACTAGTCCCAGTACTGACCCCTGAGGAACAGCACTCATCACTGCTCGCTACTTGGACACAGAGCTTTGAATTGTGACTGTCCAGCCAGTTCCTTATCCTCTGTCCATTGGTCAAATCCATGTCTGTCCCATTTTGAGACAAGGATGTCGTGTGGGACAGTGTCAAATGCTTTGCACAAGTCCAGGTAGATGACGTATTGCTCTCCCCTGATCCACCAGTGCTGTAACACTGTCATAGAAAGCCACCAAATTTGTCAGGCAGGATTTTCCCTTAGTGGAGCCGTGTTGGCTGTCACCAATCACCTCCTTATTTTCCGTGTACCTTAGCAGAGTTTCCAGGAGGATCTGCTCCATGATCTTGCCAGGCACAGAGGTGAGACTGACCAGCCTGTAGTTCCCTGGGTCTTCTTTTCTACCCTTTTTAAAAATGGGGGTTATGTTTCCCCTTTTCCAGTCAGTGGGAACTTCACCACACTGCCATGACTTCTCCAATATGATGGATAGTGGCTTAGCAACTCCATCTGCCAGTTCCTCAGGACCCATGGATGAATTTCATCAGGTCCCATGGACTTGTGCACCTTCAGGTTCCTCAGCTGGTCTCAAACCTGGTCTTCTCCTACAGTGGGTGGTTCCTCATTCTCCCAGTCCCTGCCTTTGCCTTCTGTGACTTGGGCAGTGTGGTTAGAGCCCTTACCGGTGAAGACAGAGGCCAAAAAGCTGTTGAGTACCTCAGACTTTTCCATGTCCCGGGTGACCAGGTCTCCCCTTTCCTTCCTGAGTGGGCCCACATTTTCCCTAGTCTTCCTTTTGTCACCGACATACCTGTAGAAGGCTTTCTTGTTCCCCTGATGCCCCTGGCCAGATTCACCTCTAGCTGGGCTTTAGCTTTCCTAACCTGATCCCTGGCTGCTAAGACAGCTTCTCTGTGTTACTCCCAGGCTACCTGTCCTTGTTTCCACCCTCGGTGAGCTTCCTTTTCCTGTTTGAGATTGTCCAGGAGCTCCTTGCTCATCCACGCAGGCCTCCTGGAGTCTTTGCCTGACTTCCTCTTTGTCGGGATGCATCACTCCTGAGCTTGGAGGAGGTGGTCTTTGAATATTAGCCAGCTGTCTTGGGCCCCTCTTCCTTCCAGGTCTTTATCCCACTGTGCTGCATCAAGCAGATCCCTGAAGAGGCCAAAGTCTGCTTTCTGGTCCTTCTCCCCATCAGCTTAACCTGAATGACCAGGTGTCCCTGTGCTCTGGGATTGCCCTGGCATTGCCGGCTTTCTTTGCCAAACACTGGGAGCTATTGCTTGCGACTTAATAAATATATACAATATATACGACAATAAATATCATTAAGGCTGAGTGGAGTGCAAGTAATCTAGGCATGAGCAAAAGTGAGAAGGGAAACCTCACTTGCCATGTAGGCAACGTGCAACGGTGTTAACAATTAAACTTACCCACTTTTGAGCAACAGTTGGAGAAACTGTTGATTGTTCATATTCTCCATTATAATGTAAGGTTGTCTCCTTTGCTGGGCAGTAGTTGTGGACCAGGCTGCCCCGAGTCAGCGTTGGGGTGCCTTTCTTATGGGATTGCCCCTTCTCTGTTCAGTCTTATTATGGTCAACTGGTTGACAAAGACATGTCCATGTACACTGCTACAGGGTTGGTCACCGGTTTCTGTGTGCGAGTGGGTCCATGCAGCTATGGTGAGCAGTGCAAGCACGGTATGTAAGCGCTTTCCACTGTCCCATGCCATACCCAAGGTGTTATGGTTTGAGAGACCCATAACAATTTGTTGTCATTTAGACAATCATTCTATCACCCGATGACCCCTCCCCACCTGGGAAAGGGAAATCGGGAAAAACAAGAAAACCCGAGAGCTGAAGTATAAACAGATTTAATAAAATAAGATTAGATAATTAACATTAACAGCACTAAAGAACTGATATTGATCCCGACACCAATACGGAATATGCAAAGATTATACTCAGCCAGTTATATCAGTAGGAAGCTGTGCACTCCCAGCAGTGGACAGCAAATGTCGGACACTGCGAGCGCTACGGCTTCAGGAGGAAGGGAAGGCCTCAGGGCTCCGGCACCAGGGCACGAAGTTCTCAGGATGGCAGCCATCAAGGGAGAGAGCGACTTCGCAGCAAACTTTCTAATTTATAATGAGTGTGACGTTGATGGTATGAAATAATCCTGTTGGCCAGCTTGGGTCAAGTGCCCGGGTCTCGCTCCTCCTCATCCCTGCACCTGGCTAGCTCAAAAACACTGAGACCTTGAGACCCACACACCATAGCTGGCTGTAAAGTAAATATTTTCACAAATTCAGACACTGGAGTCTTCTGAAAGTGCAGTTTTCCCAAGCATTAGAAGAGAAATTAGTCCTGTGTCTCTCAAACCAGGACACAAGGTCATACCAATTGCGTGTTGTCACACTCGCCCCTGATGGCATGGGTAATGGCGTTATCCAGCGGTTGGGTGACAGCCCTGCAGGGAGAGGCTGTGAGCCTCTCTGGCATCTACACGTGCGAAATGTCTGGGTGTGGAGGGAGAGATGGTGGAGGAGGAGGAGGACTTTCCCAAGCGAGGGGCAAACACAAGATTAATCACTGTCTGTGTTTGATCGTTTGGTTCTATGGCATAAGGCAAAGCAACACTTAACCACAATCCAAACAAAACTTAGTAATAGGGTCAAGAATATTACAATAATAAGAGTTTCCATTGACTTTTTTTGCAAATTTAAGGTCTGTATCACATGAAACTGCTCAGAAAGTGAAAATCCGCCTCCTTGTTGCAGGGTAAGTATATCGAGTACTAGATGATGTTCTCCTGCTCTCAAAGCTAAAGAAGAGTGTTCCTGTTGCAAGGCTACAGTGGCGTCTGCTGTGCCATTGTCTGTGCCTTCCATGGTAGCGGAGAGATTTCTGAGAGCTCTTTCTAGCTTGTTTGCCCTGAGTCTGGGAATTAAGCTTCTGATTAAAAGTCTCCATCCACAATCTTGAGGGATTCCTCATATACAGGGGTGAAGAGGTGGAATGTCAGATGTACACATGCGGCACAGGCTGCGTTAACCCCCGCGCCTCCCACTGCAGGAATGACCGCAGGCAGACGCACTGTGAACCAAACATCAAACTTTTAATGAATTAAGAAAGAGAGAGAGATGTGGGAGAGGTCTGGGGCTGGAGTGGGTGGGTGCGGGTCACATGCGGTGGGGATCCGTGCTCCATGCCTTCTCTATCAGCCCATGAAGAGCGGCTGGGGGAGCATGGGGCAATTTGCCCCCCGGCATCCCCCAGGGTTATGGGTTGCTTGGTGGCCATGGTGTTGCCATCAGATGCCCTCCGCTTGTTGCTGCCCATGTGCTGCCTGCTGCTGCCCATGTGCTGCCTGCTGCTGCCCACTGCGGCACCGTCCTACTCTGGCGTCCCCTTCCACAGGGGTTTGGAGTGTTTTTCCACCTGGCACACCACCATCTTCTTCCTCTTCTTGGGTGGGATGTTGTCCCATGGGGAGGTCTCTTGCATCCTGGGGGTGCCGTGTGGCGTGGGGCACTTGGCCTGCCTGACACCCGCCTCTCCCGATCTAGGCACAGCCTGGCAGGACACAACGGCTGGTGGCAGCAGCGAGCGGGTCAAAACCTCACAGGGCTGCCTCCTCAGCGGCTCCTCCAACAGTTGGGCCATGTGGGGTGGCCAATGCTGGAAGCGGGTGACAGAGGGTTCTCAGCAGGGGACTCTCTGGAGGACCCTTCAGGGGATCCTTCCAGGGACTCTTCACAGGACTGTCCTTTAAAGTCTTCTCTGAACTCTCCAGAGAGCTCCCCTTGGAAGTCTCCAAGGGACTTGGTGGCAGCCAGATGGGGAGGTCTGCCGCCACCCCACCCTGCTTCCCCTTGGGGTCCTGCAAGGGGGTGTCTGGCACTCCCCAGAAGAAGGGGTCATTATCCCCGAGCATTGCTTGCACCAGGCAGTCCTTGGAGCAGTCACCCTCCACCCCAGGCTCCAAGAAGTCATGGACTTTGTTAAAGGAGGTGGAGCTAGCAAAGCTGTCGGGGTCATCAGGGAAGGTGTTTTTGCCAACCACCAGCATCACCGCCACCACTAGCTCCTTGTTGCAGCTGTCCGCTGCCCTGTGCTCCAAGAGGTGGGGAAGCTTGTTGAGGGAGGTGGTCAATGTTCTTTTGCAACATCTCTTTATTCATCTCCTTCATGGTGACCAACCACGGCCTCTACATCCAAGGGAGCACTGAAGTGGTCTTCAACGCCAGACAATGGCCTGGAGGTGGTCCCCTCGCCCACCGGCTGGACGAAACCAGGGGTGTCCATGGAGGGACAGCTTTGCTGGTTTTGCTGCCTCGGGCTCGGTGGTGGCCGTTGGAGGGCGCCGTAGGTGGGCTCCTCGAGCAGGCTGACCTCAGAGCTCGTTGCCGATAATACGGCTATTACAGGCATTATGAAGGCCGAGGCTTCCCGAGGATGGGACGACTCGGCCTTCACCACCTTCAGCACTGTGCATTCAGTGAGGATTTTCTCCACTATTCCTTCTCCTTCTCTTCCTCCTTCTCCTTCTCTTCCTCCTTCTCTTCCTCTTTCTCCTCCTTCTCCTCCTCGTTCTTCTTCTCCTTCTCTTTCTCCTCCTTCTCTTCCTCCTTCTCTTCCTCTTTCTCCTCCTTCTCCTCCTCGTTCTTCTTCTCCTCCTCTTTTTCCTCCTTCTCTTCCTCCTTCTCTTCCTCCTTCTCCTCCTCCTTCTCCTCCTCTTTCTCCTGCTCTTCCTCCTCTATAGTGCTGAGTTTTTGCTGCCTGCTCTTGGATCTGCT
This sequence comes from Vanellus vanellus, assembly GCF_965231255.1. Lineage (NCBI taxonomy): Eukaryota > Metazoa > Chordata > Aves > Charadriiformes > Charadriidae > Vanellus > Vanellus vanellus. The sequence goes on along the minus strand of NW_028127973.1, from coordinate 150,578 downwards.
TCCATGTTGTCCTTTGGGCATGGCTTTGCCCTTGGGTTGGCTGGTCACAGGCTGGTTTGTGGCGGAGGAGACCCTTGGGACCACCAGCCGCCACCTGGAAGAACACAAAGGGAGAGGTCTACCTGAGGACGCAATGGGTTTGGGGCTGCTTTCTGCCCCACCCCATGAGCCATGTGCCTCCTCACGTAGCCACCAGCAGGCTGAGGAAACCCCCTGTGCCAGGACCCTCATCTGACACACGGCTGTCCCAATGTCCCTAGACCACACTGGGGCTCTCCTGAAGAGCTGGAGAAGATCCAGCCCTGTGAAATGGGGGTGTTCCCAGCAGCCCCATCCCACCCCTCCAAGTGCTGCCTTGACCACTGTTGGGTGGTGATGACCAAGGAGTGTTCAGGGCTGGGGAACAGGCTCTTGCTGGGTCAGAAAATCGTGGAATGGTTTGGGTTGGAATGGACATTTAGAGGTCCATCTAGTCCAATGCCCCCCGCTGTCATCGGCAGGGCCACCTTCTAGTAGACCAGGTTGCTGCGGTTGGCTGTACCTTCAGCTGTGACGCTGGACATAGCGAAGGTGTGCTCCATCCCATCCCAGAAGTCCATCTTGGTCCGCCTCACACTGGCGGGTCGGTTCTTGGTGGGAACAGCCATGTTGGAGGTCATCTTATGAACATTCCTCCAAAGTGTGGGACCCACCACCCCATGGGCCCTTTTGTACCCCCCACTCTGAGTGGGCGTGCCACGCACCTGTTGTGACATCAGGGTGACATGGTCATCTCTGATTGACTGACCGTGCTGACACGGCAACCGCCAACCTGCTGCCCTCTGGTGGGGCGGCCATTAGCAGGGAGAGCTTCAAGCAGCTCAGGGTGCTCCAAGCCCCGTCCAACCTGACCTCAGACACTTCCAGTCATGGACCCACAGACTGGTTTGGGTTGGAGGGGACATTTGAAGGTCCATCTTGTCCAACCTCCCCTGTCATTGGCAGGGACACCTTCCAGTAGAGCAGGTTACTCAATGCCCCATCCAACCAGACCTTGGACATGTCCACTCAGACCCATAGAACGGTTTGTGTTGGTTGAGTTGGATTTTTGGGTGGTTTGGATTCCAACAGACCAGGTTGGTCCCAGCCCCGTCCAACCTGACCTTGAACACCTCCAATCAGACTCATGGAAGGTTTGGGTTGGTTGAGTTGGATTTTTGGGTTGGAAGCTTTGAGTTCCAGTAGAGCAGGTTGGTCCCAGTCTGTCCTGGTTCCAGCAAGGATGGGGTTAATTTCCCCAAGGATCCAGCAGGGGAGGCAGGTATTCCATAGCAGGTGATGCATGCCTGGCTATAAGAGGAGCTAGCAGAGTGGCGGTGGGGGGGGCAGTTGCCACTCCTTTAACCCATGATTTTTGCCTTTTTCTGCTGATTTTTCCCACAGCTGTGGGAGTTGAGTGAGTGGCTGGGTGGTTCTTTGTTGCTGGCTGAGGACAAACCACAACACAGTCCCATCCAGCCTTACCTCGGACACTTCCAGTCATGGACCCACAGACTGGTTTGGGTGGGAGGGGACCTTGGAAGGTCCATCCAGTCCAACCCCCCCCATCACTGCAGTGGCCGAGAATAAAAGTAGTGCCATGAGTGGGGCGTGTGCTGCTGCGTTATGGTGTCTCATCCTATTGTATTATTTCATCTCTTTATTTTATTTTGTTTTTTCCTTTACGTTATTTTATTTTATGTTATTTTATATTATATTCTTTATTTTTCTTTTAGTTTAATTTTATTCTATTTTACTTTATTATACGTTATTTTATTCTATCCTATTCTATTTATTTGACTTTATTTTACTATTTCCTCCCCCCCACATCCCCTCAGCGGCCCCACATTCCTCCCTCCTCCCCCGCCCTCCCCCCACCGTGACACGGATTTGGCTGTTGTGGACTGTCTGGGGGGGGTGGGGGAGGGTCTTTGAACAGGGCAAAAATAATCCCGCAGAGGTAAACCCGTGATGCCCCCCCAAATACACCCTGCACCCCCCCAAACCCATCCCCCACCCCATGATACCCCAAAATTACCCCCCCAACACCAATCCCATCCCCGCCCCTCCCACCCCAAACACGAGGCCACAGCCCCTCCCCCCACCGTGGGAAAATCCACTTTATTGCCCCACCCACCCAAGGGGAGGGGGGGAGGAGGAGGAGGGAGAGGGGGCGGGGCCAAGCGTGGCACAGGAAGAGCTGAGATTGGGGGATGGGCAGGGCAGAGGAGGCAGGGTTTGTGCTTAAAAGGCTCTACCCCAAGGGGGGCGGGATTATTGCTATCGATTAACATGTCTCCTCCCCCTCACTGGAGGGGTAGGCGGGGCTACAGGCATTGGCACCGCTGCCCCTCAGCCAACCAATGAGGAAGGGCAGGGCCCCTCCCACGCCGGTGGAGTGGGGGGGGTGAGAGGGGCGGGGCCTGGAGGCAGGCAGAGGTGGGTGGTGGGCGGGGCTCATGTGGGAGACAGCCAGTGGGAGACAGCCAATGGGAGGGGAGGGGTGGGGCCTAGGGCAGGGTCACCTCCCCCAGGAGGGTCTCAACTTCCTGCAGCGCCGTGGGGCCGAGGTGGGGCACAACCCCATCGAGCCCCCACTCAATGCCGTCACTCATGGCGCGTACCAGCTCTGCGGGGACGGGGGGGGGAGCGTTCACTCTGGGCCCTACTGATGGCGGGGGGAACGGGGGGGACAGGAGCACCCATGGGGCCCATGGGGCGGTCTCTGGGTGCCATAGCGGATGGGGGGGCTAAGGGGGTTGTGGGGGACTACGGAATGATTACTAAAAACGATCAATAATACAGCATTGGTCACACATTAAGGAAAGGTATAAACTCAAAAGGTTTCTAGGGTAGAATACAGCCGCAGCTGGTATGTGAAGAATCCGCTACATCTGCGATTCCCTGTACAATACTGCTTGCAGAGCAACACGGGGAGTGGAGTGGGGTGGAGACTCCAAGGCCAAACCCTGTGATAATCCAGCAAACATGGGAACGAGATGGCACCAGGGAAGAAAAACAGTGCGAAGGATGGAGTGGAGACACCACAGCTAAAACTCTGTGATAAACTGTGAACTTGGGGACCAAAGGAGCCCTCGAAGGTCTTATGGAACTGATAAACTGCCCACTTGTTACCCTGAACCAACACTCTGTCATTCTTTTGATGAAATGCTGTCCATTAGTGAACTTCGCTCATTAAAGTGTCATTATAATACCAAAACACACCCCCATCTCAAAAGCTACCCGCCTCCAAGGTGCGACCACTCGTCCTTGAGTCTGCGCCCTGAATTTTTTGTAAACTATACCTTTAAATGTAAGGCAAGAAAATTTTACAGCAATCATAATGAAGGTATTTATGACTAGAGTCACTCAAACTCCATCTTGAAGATGAAAAATAGTATAAAAATAGCCCAAGAAAAGAGGGATGTGAGGGAAGACACCATTGTGGACTTCTGGGACCAGTCGATGGGCTGAGCCTCTCTTCCCCCCCATAGGGACGCTCGTGGGTAAGATTCGAACACTTGGCTATACCAAGTGCTTCCCGGGAAACTTAGAAATCTCTTTATAGAGTGGTTTTATAGCTTAGCATGTTTGTAACCGAGCTATATTACTGACATCTGTAGTATTTGCACGGGCTTTGCAGACAGTCACTGTCACCGGCAATCCAAAAGAACTCGTGTCTCTGTTGTTTAAATAAACTGCACTGTGTAGGCAGCTCGTCGTTTGGGTTTCTCACGGAACGCTACCGAAGCGTGGCCGTGTTAGTTCATGAGCACGACGGGGCTGAAGGTGCAGTCCACTATTAGTGTATGCAGAATCGTAACAGATTAATATATATTAAACGCGCCTGGGCTGATAGTGGTGAATTGGGCATCACTCAGAATTCAAACCTCGCTGCACCTCGCCTCCCACCTCGGTGAGGAGTGTGAGAACGCAAGGGGGTTTATTTCCTGCCAAAATTACTTTGCCACTTAACGCAACACACCATCAGCAGCTGCACAAGGAAGATTCCTGCTCCAGCCCTTTCACTATCTCAGCTACATGTGACATCACGAGCAGCTGCGCAAGCCAGGTCCTGCTCCTGCCCCGTCACCTCTTCAGGAACATGGGACCTCGCAAGGGCCATCCTCAGTGCCAACACCCCGGCTTTTCCATCTCCATCTCCGTCTCCATCTCCGTCTCCGTCTCCCACTTCCCCGGGCACCTTTCTCACCCATTCCACGACCTCCCAATGCCTCTGGCCCTCTCTGTCTCTCTTCTCACCGAGGCCATATCCTGAGGGATTCTTCCACACAGACCTCTGACCACTGGAATTTGCTCTGCTGAAAGCCGGGGCTGTGGCCCTTCTCATGCCTCGTTCCCTCCCTTCCACATCCTCAACTACACCATCTCAGGGTCACTGCAGCCAAGGCTGCCGCTGACTTTCAAATGCCCAACCAGTTCTTCCTTCTTCACCAGGGCAAGGTCCAGCAGAGCCCCTCTCCATCACCCGTGCCAGGAAATGCACGCTAGAAATCTCCTCGATCGCTTGAGCGCTGCAGGATTGTCCTTCCAGCAGGTACCAGGCTGGTTCAGGTCCCCCATGAGGACCAGGCCCTGTGAAGGTGAGGCTTCTTTCACTTGTCTGAAGAAGGCCTCATCTACATCCTCCTCCTGAACAGGAGGGTCTCTAGAAGACACCTGCTAGCACAGCACCCACGTTGGTCTGCCTACTGACCCTGGCCCCTAAACCAGCTCCTGTCCCACCCCGAGCAGGAGGCAAGTCCACCTCCTTGCCTTCCCACATGGTCCTTCCTGAAGAGCCCACGTGTCTCCACCGCAGCTCTCCAGCTGTGCCATTTACCCACCACACCTCTATGGTCCCAGTGTGGTCACAGCCTGGTAATCACGCGCAGACTTCTGGCCCTGCTGGTGGTCCGCCACGCAGCGTGCAGGAGCGTGCCAGGCCTGTCAGGGAGGCACCGGCTGGGCTGGTGTCCCGGGAAGGGTGTGAGAGCCTCCTCTGCCATGTTGGCATGTGCAGGAGTGGGTCTGCATGTGTTCACGCTGTGGGGTGTGTGTGGACTCGACTCCCTCCTGCCCCTACGAGCAGTTCTGGGATCACACATGGGGTGTGTATAATCCCTTTAGACTGATCCACACCAGACACAGGCCAGTCAGTCCAGCTGGGAACAGTCCCAGAGCTCTTTATTTTGTATTTCTAGGTGGACATCGGCAGCTAAGAAGCCACTGAGCCCCTTGGCTAACAGCCACCGCTACACCCGCCGCTCCCAGCGTCTTCCCCTCTGCTGCGGTACCAGCATCTAGTGCTAGGGAGGAAGAAAGGAAAGCATATGATCGTATGGAGAGAGAGAAGTCAGAGAAATCCCGCAGGCATCACTCAGGCCACCTATGGTGGGAGGAATCTGCTTGCAAGGAAGCCTCAAGGTGTCTGTGAAGTGGGAGAGGCCCCTGATGCCCAAGCCCAGGAGAAGGTCCAGGTGCAGCTGGTCAGCCTGGGGCTGAGTCAGGTGGGGCTGAGACCTTGGCTGTCCCATAGAGGTGTGCCTCTTGGGGCAAGGCATCTTGGGGCAGGATGCTGCAAGGGAATGACATGCTCTCCGGTTTGGAAAGGGGAGAGCCAGCCATCAGAGGGATCCCTCTGCCTTCAGCCAGGACTTCTACAGCCCCCATGGAAAGCCAATTCTGGGTGCCCAGGCAGTCCCCTTGGGGGTCAGGGAGGTCCAGCCCAAAGCTGGCCTCCAAAACCTCCTTCTGTCTGACGAGTGGTGTCAGAGACATCCCCTCCTTCCCCCAGGGCTGCGCTCAGTGGAGGGATGGGCCCTGTATCCAGGGGAAGCACCATCCCTTCTTGGAGACATTTACCAGGGGAGCTGCCTCTGCTGCTCTTGACGCCGCCTGTTGTTCTCGGTGACGTGCTGGAATATGTTCCTCCGTGCCTGATGCGGCTCCAGCCTTCTGAGGACCTGGGCGGCTCGTGGAGAAAGGTGGCTGCAACAAGAGGGCAACATCATCCCTCAGCCTCTGCTGGAGACCCCTTCTTGCCACCTCAAGTCCCCGTGCCCACCGGGTCCCACATCCGCCCATCCTTTCACCCTGTGGGTAAATCTGGGGCCTTGGCTGGGAGGGCAACCCAGGTCATGCCTGTGGTAGGAGACACCAGAGGGTGTCCTGTGCAACCCCAGGACGCAGGGACCCCCTGAGCATCTTTGCAGGGTCGCAGCTACTCGACTGCCCCAGACTGTGGCCCGAGTCAGCGCACACTTACTCAGGTTGGAGTCTCTGCAGCTGGGCTGCTGCTGCCATCTCCTCTGCGGGGAGAGGGTTTTCAGCCTTCCTCCACCTCTGGCTGGCCTCCTTTCTCCTGGGCTGGGCTGGAGGGCGGGGAGTCCAAGTGCCTCCAGTGCTGAGTGCCTGCCAAGGAGGAGAAGCTCTCAGCAAACCAGACAGCAAACAGAGGTGCTGTTTCCCAGAGGACCTCCTGGAAGGAGCCTGCAGCGGGACCTGGGAGCCGGCAGACTTGGCACCACATGCCTGTCCTCACGGCTGGTGGCTGCTTTGCCCGTCGCACACTGCCGCCCACCTCTCCCGCACGGGGCTGAGCAGGCAAAGCCCTGCCCTGCAGCTGGGGGTCAGTCCTGCTCCTGCCCCCGGAGACCTGCCACCCCAGCTGCCGCGACAGAGAGGGTGGCTGCTGTCTCAGTGCTGTCAATGGCTGCCTGTACCTGGGGTGGCTGTCGGTCCTCCCCTGCAGACCAGGCTTCCCACGCTGCCCATTCTGCCCTTGCTTGTTCCTGCCGCTCCTGCCACCGGGTCTTTAACCCGTCCCACTCTGCAGACAGCTGCCAGACCTCCTGGAGGGGAGGAAAACACAGCAGGAGGCGGGATTAGTCTCAGCTCCTGGAGGGGCTTCCTTCGGCTCTGACCCACGTTGTGCCCCTTGCCTCAGCCGCTCGGTCGGCAGCGCTTTGCCCCTGACAGATCAGGGGCCGTGGAGTCATGCCAGGCTCCTCAAGTCCTGGCAAACACAGCGGAGTGACCCAAGACCTCCACTGCCAACCACCTGGAAATGACTTGCACATTTTCCATTCCCCTGTCCAGAGTAAGGTGTTCCCTGACCACCCAGGGGGCAATAAAAGGCGGGAAGGGCGTGCAGCACCTTCCTTGTCGTGAAGCAGGTCTGAAGGAGGTGACAATGAACGCAGGCCAAGGGATGCTTTCAGAATGGCTCTCTGCACAAAGAGGCGTTTACCGAGTCTCAGACAGCACAGTAGTGAAAGCAAGGCAGGGCACGTACCTGCAGAGCTCTCTTGCAGCCTTCAGAGGACGGGAGGGCCGCGGTGGGCCTGGCTGGAGGAGCTGGCTCCTGCCTGCCTGCCTCCTTGGTCCTGGGGGAGCTGCCTGGACACGGGGGAAGCGCACTGCAAAGAGACACCAGGAGGAGGTGGCGTGAGCACGGGGCAGGTTGGCCTCTTGTTTACATCTGGGATCAAAGCTCCCCAGGCTGGCAGAAGAAGCAGGGGAGGTGGGACCTTTTGCCATGGCAAGGGGGGATAAGCCCTGAGCCCCATCAGGTGGATGGGAGAGGACTGCACCTCAGGTCTGCTGTTAGGGCAAGCAAAGTGATGCGGGGAGCACTCAGCATCTGCCGCCTTCCCCACTAAGGGGCCTGCGATGAGATAAACAAACTCATGAAAACCGTATGGCACGTGTCGGGGACCTCCCAAGACCCTACAGCCGCAGTGTCCAAAGAGGATGGCTCTCCTACATGGGTGCAAGGATCCCTCTCATCCCGTCCCACAAGGGCCTCACCTGGCAGAAGGCTTCTTCCCCGTGTCTTGCTGCCTTGTGCCTGGACTCTGGCTTGGCAGCATGGGGAGGGAAAACCTCATCCCCCTCTGCATCAGCTTCTCAGGATGCCCCTCTGTACCTGGGAAAGGAGGAAGCTCTTCAGAGCAGCCCCATGGGGAGTGCATTTTAACAGGGCTGTGGTCAGCCAGTGTGGGGCACAACCCCCCTGGGCAGCAGAGCCCCATTCCTGTACCTCTTCTCATCCTGTGCTTTTCTGCAGCCTTGTGATGCCAGATGGAAAAAGCCTCGGCGACCCCTCTGCTGATCACCAGGAACTTAAACCTGGAAAGCAAATGACACAGGCTTGAAGAGGGGTGAACCCTACCCTCTGCAGCTCCCCAGCACTAATCGTCCTGGCTGTTGTGTGAGGTGTGGCATCCCTCTGCCTTTGTGGCCATGCACGCGTTTTATTGGCAATCTCCCCCCAACACCAGAAAACGCGGCTCTCCATGTCCTCTCCGTGTGCAGTTGGTTCGCTCTGGTGGGAATGACAGCAGGCTGGCCACGAGAAACACAATCACGATGCCTGGTCACTCCAGGAGAATACACGCGCAGCCCAAACTCAGCAATAGTTAACCAGAAACCAGTCCCTTCGGGGCTGATCCCTGACTTGACGCCTAGTGTTGAGCCCCAACAACACATGCTCCTGAGCAGGACCTGGCAAGCCGTCTGCTCGCTCAGTCGAGGGCTGCAGAGGAACCCCACTCACTTCGGGAACGCGTGGTCAGGAGCAGCCTGCATCCCACGAGCGGTGGTGGCTCCATCGGAGACTGCTGCACCTGGCATCCACAGCCTCTGCAAAGTGACACAGGGCTCTGAGAAGGTTTCCAAGGCAGTTTTCTCTTGGCTCCCAAAGGAAGCAGACCTGTCTCCTTCTCCAAAATAAAGCCATTTCTCTAAACCCCTCTGCCAAACCCTCCTCCAGGAACACTGCAGAGCTCTTGCCCTGCTCTGGAGAAGCTGCCCAGCAAACACTGAGATTGCACAATAACACTGCCAGGCTTTTTGTAAGGCAAGGACCCAGGAACTGAGAAGAAACTTTCTTTGCTGATGGAGAAGTCAGTGGGGGTGAGCATGGGGAAAGGCATTTGACTGGCCTGCCACGTCCAGGCTGGCCAACGGCGACTGGGCTGCTCACCCTTCCATAGGCTTCCCAAAAACACTGGAGCAGCCTCAAAACCTCAGCAACTTACGGTGTGAAGCAGTGCAATGCGGCTGGCCTTGCTCTCCAGCCCTGTGACGCATTCGTAAAAAAATCGCATGCACAGGACATCATCTCTGCAGGACAGAACGCCAATGTCCTTGAAGGCAAAGGCGAGGCGCTGCCTGTTCCTCAGTTGGAAAGAGTACAAGAGGATGGTCTCTTGCACACAGTCCTCCACCACGTGCCGCGGGAAGGAGGTGGCTTGCGATAGCCACCTGTAGTTCAGCGGCTTGATCTTGACATCGTCTGCAAGGAGGAGGAACATCGTCACTACCACAGCAGGCTAAACTTCCATGTAAGATTCATAACAAAATGCCACAGAAAAGGTCATTTACAAAAACAGCTATTGGGGAGTTGCTTGTCTGGGGGGAGCTCAAGCTGTCCCCCAACCTTTGGAGGCACTCTACTCTCTACTTTCCAAAGAGTGGAGACCAGGCACCTCCCCAGACACGGAGCGGGTAAGTAGAGGGTGGCTGCTGCCTTCTCACCAGGGATAACCACTGTGGGGAACACGAGCTCCTGCAGACAGAACGCATCGCTGTCCGGCTGGAAGACTGGCCTTTGAACTATATACACCTCTTCTCCACCATGGAATCGCTCTTGGACCATAGCGAAGGTCCCGAGTCCTGTGAGCAGCACACCCTGCTCGGGAAAACGACAAAGAAGCTGATGAGTGAGTCCTTCAGCCACGGCAAAAGTGAAAGCTTTTGGAAAGGCCCACAATCTCCTTTTGGTTTCTTCCCCTCCTCAGAACATTTGCTAACAGCCCTTGGCTAGAGAAGATCCCAGGCATTTCCAGCACAGGCAAAACGTCTGGGACTGATTCCCAGCAATTAACCTTGGCACAGACCCAGCATAATCCCCTGTCTCTCTGCTTGGTCTCTCCACTCTGACCACAGCAAAGGCTGAAGCCCTATCGTGTGCTGAATGCTTTCTTGGACTAGATCTGGACTTGGTTTCTCCCCTGGCTGACCAAGAAGCAGCTCTCAGCAGACAGGGTTGTCTCAGTGTGCTGCCATGATGCTCAGGGAGGGATCACTCCCCAGGGCCCAGGCTCTGCAGGGCAAAGGGGGACTAAGATGCCAGCCCACCTTGTCCAGCTTCAGCTGTCCCAGGATGTACGCAGACACAGCATCCCAGATAGCCACAACCTCTAAAAAACAAGGGAGAGAGGTGTCAGGCTCATGGCCAGCCAGCTCACAGCCTCTCGGCAAGCTCCTCGCCCAGGCACCCACAAACAGCCCAGGCAAACACCACCATCATGGCTGTGGAGCTGGGCCGTGCCCCAGCTTCCGCCCACCAGCCTTACTCTGCTCCCGCGGCAGGGCTGGAGCAAAACAGGGATGTGGGAAGGGCTCCGGACCAACGCTGTGGCCATCTAACCCCTAGAAAGGGATGGCACCCCAGGGCCCAGAACATGATCTGCCAGCCTGCTGGCACAAGAGGATCCTGTGGGAAGGAACAGAGGTCCTCCCAAAGGAGACAAGTTCAAGCGAAAGGACTGATTTCAGGCATTTCTAGCCGGCTCGTGAGAGGTCTGGCAGAACTGCAGGACACCTTAGACCCTGGCCAGCAGGACCCCTTTTCATCCCAGAGACAGAACCCTGAGAGGTACCAGCTCCCAGGGAGAGCTGGCACTGGATGGCCCCCCTTGCGAGGGGACTGAGCAATTCCCACAGGAGCCACAGGGCTCTTGGCAGCCCCAGCACCATGACCCGGGAGTTCTGGTGGCCACAGTGTCCCCCTGGCCCCATGGGATCCTCAGGGAGGGCTCTGGTGGCAGCCCCCAGCCCTGTCCAGCCACCCCCACAGCCCAGCAGCCACAGCTTTTCACAGTGGACAGCCCCGGTGCGACCCCTCACGAAAGAGCTCCCAGAATCCTCACCCTTGGTGGAGAGCTGCAGGAGCGTGGGGAACAAGCGGCTCAGCTCCCAGCTGACGGCCACAGTGCAGCAGCCCTCCATCGCGCTTGCCGCTTGCCCTCAGCTCAGGGAAAGGGATGCTTTTTGCAGCTCCTCGCCCAAAACTCCTCTCTGACGTGCTCCTGCTCTGCCTGTCAGCGAGGGTCCCCCAGCGCAGCCCTGCTGCCTCCCGACCCTGCTCCTGGCTGTGCAACAGCTCCAAAGGGCAGCAGTGGGGAGCCCCTGAGCAGTGCCCAGCAGCGCCCAGGCCTCGCCGGGAAGTGCCGGCACTGCTGCGTCGCTGGGAAGACCTCCCTGTGACATCAGCCTGCATCACCTGAAGGCGGCTTATGACACCTGCACGGAGGCAGCACAGCTGGGCAGAGAGGAGACAGGTTTCCCATCTTGTCCTGGGAATCAGCCATCCCCTTTCTTCCTAGTCCTTTTCTGAAAATCCTATCTGCCCCCTGCACCAGCATGTTTCTGCCACTGGCAGCCCGTCCGGGGTTTAGGGGTGGGCTGCGGCTGGGCAGTTACGAGAGATGGCATCGAAGGCCTGTGGGATGCATCAGCCCCTCCAGCATGCCTCAACACTCCGCTGTGTGTGGCTGGTGCGGTGGAAGTAGGATGGGCTTTACGGCACTGCTTTTGTTTGGGACAGAGTTAATTTTCTACACAGTAGCCCAAATGGTGCCCTGTTTTGGATCCGTGACCAAAACAGTCCTGATAACACAACGCAGTTTTAGCTGTTGCTGAACAGTGCTTGCACAGCAGCAAGGCCTTCTCTGTGTCTCATACTGACCCACCAGCAACTAGGCTGGGGGTGGGCAAGAAACTGGGAGAGGACACAGCCGGGACCGCTGACCCCAACTGACCAAAGGGATATCCTGTGCCATAGGACATCATGCTAAGCAATAAAAGTTGGGGAAAGAAGGAGCAAGGTGTTAGGGGGGGTCTGTTGAAGGCTATGGCGTTTGTCCTTCCAAGTGACTGTTATACATGATGGAGCCCTGAACATAATGAGTAGCAAAAGGTGCAGTTGCTCTAAATTTTGGCATCTGCTGTCATCTCAGTTGGACAAAGGCCAACAACCTCCAAGGAGATGCCCCCAGATGTTGCCCGGTCTCTCAGAGTTGCTCCCTTAGAGCTTGCAGTTACCTGCACCTATCCTGGACCAACTGCAGTACCTCCCATGTCACCAGGTGTTTGTGTCTGAGCAGCTCACCACTGCCCTCCACCTCCAGTCATTAGCAACAGAGCCCAGATAAGGAGCTTCCACCAGGGCGGCTGTGTTGTGCACACCTGAGCTGAGGCAAGAGGAATCCCACCTCTTGTGGTGTGCATGGGAGGGAACCGAGTTCCCTCCTGTCCCCAGGACTGAAAACACTAGAGAAGGTGCCTCAATTGACTCAGCTGAATCCCTTCCCTCCTCAGGGGTAAAGGAGATCTCTCCCTGGCACTGTCCAGGTGTCCTGCCTAACGATGGGACAAGGCAAGGCAATTCTCATGCCCAGTTGTTTTCCTGGTAGGAGAAATGACACTGCTGGAAAGAAGCCTTTGACCCCGGCTGAGGAAGGGAACATCAGTGATTCCTTCCACAAAAGGAGCAAGGAGACATTTCTGAGAGAATGAGGTAACTTCAGAAGAAGGCCACCCAGCAACGAAGAAAACCAATAAGAAATCAAGAGACCACCAACCAGAATGAAGCAATTGGACTCAGGCATTGGGTGATGGGCGGTATATTCTGGGGAATTTGTCTGTAAGGGTATAACTGGGGTGCACATCTGCAGTAGGGGGCCCTCCCTGGAGGCAACAGCTCGAGCTGCTCTGCGTGTCGGGTAAATAAACCACTGAGTTACTCAGCAGACTGGCGACTCGTCTTCTGCGAGCGGGAATCTGGGGCCGAGCCCTGTTGGGGTGGCACCCACATAATTCCTACCAGAGTCTCGCTGGCGGCTGCGTAATTCCTGAAACAACAAGCCAGAGGCTTCTCCTGCCCTAACACCTACTCAAACACAGATGACATTACAAGCAGCTGTGCAAGCCAGGTCCTGCTCCTGCCCTCAGGCAGGCACCTCTTCAGGCACATGGGACAGCACAAGCACATGAAAAAGCCAGGTGTGTCCTTCTACACTATCACCTACTCGCCCAGCTGTGGCAGCACAAGCAGCTGCACAAGCCAAGGCCTTCTCCTGCCTTAAATCCTGCTCATCCACCAGTGACCTCACAAGCACCTGCACAGCAGGAGCACCCTTACTGCCAACCCCCGGCTTTTGCCCCTCCATATCCCTCTCTATCTCCGTCTCCCACTTCCCCGTACTCTCCCCTCTCCCAGGCACCTTTCTGACCCACTCCATGACCTCCCAACGTCTCCGGCTGTTGCTGTGTTTGTGTGGCAGATGGTACCTCAGAAGCATTGTCTCAGCCACATCACCTGCATCTCCTTCTGCTCTCATCATTACTGCGCCAGCTGTCTGATGAGCTTTTGCACCTCATGCACCCTCTCATCCTGCCTCTCTTCTGCTCTTAAACCTGCGAGAGAAGTGACAGCCAGGCGGTGGTCCCTCTGTGGCATCTTACCGGCCTCTTCCTGAACTGGACAGCTGGTGGGAACTGTCACCATCAGCCCCAGCACGGTGGGAAGTCTTCTCCTGGCACAGGAATAGCTCTGGCCGTGCTTGGTACATACCATGCTTCCTGAAGGAGAACCACAGCACTCAGTGCCTCCTGGGAAGAGCTGATTTGAAGGCAGGTTTGCCTCAGGTCCCCAGGCCGCTCCAGGGGTTCTCCCTCTCCCCCGGTTTGGCCACAAGTCCCACACCTGGCCCCTTCCAGCAGGATTTTGGAGAGCCCGTTCCAGCTGTGAGTGCCGGGGCAAGGGCACGGGGCACAAACAGCCCCCACCCCCAAAGGCCCAGCCCCCAGCACGCCTCTGTCCCCAAACTACTACACCTTCCAAACAGGCTCTCCCGCTACCGCAATGATCTTCCCTTTTAAGAAGAGCTTACGTAGTCGCAGACCATGAGAGGGCGATTTGGGCTTCAGTCCCAGAACAAAAGAATTGCCATTACAGAATCTCAGCCAACACCTCCAGGAGCCTCTTGTCAGCAACCCACAAACACAAAGAAATCTGACAGCTAATACAAAGTATTTTTTCCTCCCCAAATCTTTGTTTCCCTCCTACCCTCAGACTACAGCAGTAATAATTATACGATTATACTGTCATTACCACCAGTCTGAAACCCCTCCAAACCACCACTCACCAATGTCTACATGGACATCTCTGCCTGACAAGAGACGATCGGCCCCAAAACAGGATCTTAGTGTGTCCTGGCTCTACTGAAGGCAAACCATTTAGAAGAATAATACAAACAAGTTTCAGAGAAAGCAGGATAGTTAGTGAAAGAGGTGAGAAATGTGATGTGTCTCAGGCACCCCTCATTTCACAGGAAGTTTCCAGAGTTTTTCATTTTTTTTTTTAATCACTGCCCAGCACAAGTGAAAAAACACACATCTGCTCTTTTAAGGAGAACAAAAACCACAAGAGTAGGACTGTTGAGATCTGAGCAGCTCAACCACTGCCACAGCCTTTTCTGTCCTTACGAGCAGTCATGCCCCATTCTGAGCCACTCGGAAAGTGCTCAAAAGGATCATCTCGCTCACCGCCTTAATCACAACTAGTGGTGGCCTCAGCACCCTGAAGCTGTTTCTGTCACTGCACACATGCAGTTAATACGGCCTTTTTTGAGGCAGCCTCCTTCCTCGAGGGACTTCCCACTGAGTACCAAGATGGCAGCTCTTCACAGTACGTCTGGAGAGCAGCTTCCACCCACTGTCCCCTGCTCATAGCAAGAGGAACAGCCCTATCCTCTCCACTGCCCATCTCCAGGCTCACTCAGGAGGAGCTGCTCACACACCCCTTGCTGCCCGAGAATCCCTGACGTGCTGCTCAAGGCCATGACAGCGGTCACGCTGCGCCTGCACCCGCATCCCTGTTCTTCATCCCCAGGGACACTGCCCGGCCCTGTGTATTCCCACCTGCCTACAGCAGCTCTTGCCCTCTCTCTCACCAGCATTTGGGAAAAGCACCCTATTTCTTCCGAAGACCTGCTCTGACCTCCCTACAGGACAGGCCCAGAGGCCGTGGCTGTGGCTGGTAAAGCCCACAGCGATACAGAATTATGCAGGCATGAAAAATACCCCGCGGTTCAACACCTTTCAATTATTTAAGACAAGGCTTGTGGCTAGAAGACAGTTGAGACAATTTAAAACCAGAACTAACCTACACTCCCCCTTTGATTGGCAGCACTGTCTTTCTCAGTTCTTTGTATTTCTTTGTTCCCTCCGGAGTGCATATCAAGATTTTCCTGACTAAAAGAAAGAAGAAAGGTCACTCACAAACATGCAGAAAAGCAGACACCCGCAGACTTGGGGCCTGCACAGTAGCACTCTCAAGGCCCTGCCTATACACACAAGATTAAATTAATGGACCATTCTACACAGGAAGCAGTTATGGATCAAGTGAACCCAAGCAATTCCAGGTCAAGCTCCTGTGGCCTGAAGCACCGCCACTGCCACTGCCACTGCCACTGCCACTGCCACTGCCACTGCCACTGCCACTGCCACTGCCACTGCCACCCCCTTACCCCCTTTCCCCCACACCCATTTCTCACCTCAGCCGCTCTTCTCCTCAGGCCCCTCAGCCCCGCCCCTGCCTGGCTGTGACTGACAGGCCAACACTGGCTCCACTGATTGGCTCAACCCTGGCCAATGGGACAATGAGGGAAGACCCCGTGGTGAACCAGGGGAGGAGGGCTCCATCAAAGACTGCTTGAGCCTCTCTTCCCCCACCCCCCACTCCTGGGCAGCCTTTTCCTCCCTCCCACCTTCTCCCCATAGCTCTTCCAGGGCTGGGAAAACACTCCTGCCCTTTCTCTTCCTGCGGGTTTTGAGAAGAAGAGCCCCCCGTCTGCCCAGCCCACACGTGGGGTCTGGGCAGCTCCAAACCTTGTATTTGAACCGGGAATGGGGATATTTCAGTTTTCTTCTGCCATCAGGCATGGTTGTGAAAGGGCCAGTTGTAGTGGTTAGGCTTTGGTGGGTGAGTAACAGCAGGTTGGTGGGTGCCCGCAGTGCCAGCCTGTCCCACTGGGTCGGGCACTGAGGGGGGCACAGCCCCAGCCGCGGGATGGCAGGATGAACTACAGCACCAGGGATAGAGACCAACATTTTATTTCTTTAACATTTCCCACGGCGGGCACCCCAGGGTTGCGCGGCTGCACCCTGCAGCCTGTGCTTGCTGGCCAACTCGGAGGACTGCAGCAGCCTGTTGAGGAGCAGCTCCTCTTCCCAGAGCTCCCTCTACGACATCCTGGAGGCCTGGCCCAGTGCAGCAACAGAGCTAGTGGTGCTCACACACTCAGGACACCCCCGCTCTCCCATGGCTGCTGGTGGGGCAGTGGGGAAACCGGGGCCGGTCCTGGGCCAGGAGCCTCCACAGGAGCTGCCAGCAGGGACCGAGAAAGAGCAGGTTCCCAGACAGGGGACGGGACTGAGTGTGGAAGCATACGCTGTGGAGCTCTGAGCTGCTGCGTGGTGCCAGGTCTATCCAACGTCAGGCAGTATGTTCCCAGGAGAGATGTCACCGCTGACAACTCTTCTGAGGAAGTGGGGCCGTTTCTGTAGTCGTAGCCTGCCTGGAGAAACAGCCCCACGGAGCTAAGAGTCTGCTGAGCAGCAAGGGAGCAGAGTCGCTGACTCTCAACCAAGGACTGAAGTACAGCAACCCACTCTATTGCCTTCCCCCTTCGCCCGCTGCCTCCCACAGTTTGGAAGAAAAGAACCAGGGAGCTCCAAGTGAGGGGACCCCTCCCCCACTCCCCCAAATCTGCCCCCAACATCCCCAAAGCTCCCCAAAGATACGGGACTCCTCCCACACACCTCCACTCCCCACACCGACAACCCTCCCCCTCCCCCAACGCTCCAAAAAGCAGCAGTCCTTAGGGCAGACTCCTTAAGCTGACTCCACAGCTACGGCTCCCCGTCGGCTCTGGGGGAGACAAGGGAGCCCCGGGGGTCTCCGTGGGCTTTAAGGGGGTCCCAGGGCTGCCCACGGGCTCCCAGCAATGCCCGTGCCCACCACCCACCCCCGCTTCAGGGGGCCCAGCGCCGACACCCCCCGACCCATCTCGGGGGTACCTGGGGGGGCTCGGCCGCGGGCTGGAGGCGGGCGAAGGGGGCACGGCCGGGCTGACCTGCCGGGGGGGGGCTGAGAGCGGAGCCCAGCGCGGAGCCAAGCGCCCGGCCAGGCCGGCCCCGGGCACCCTGCGCTGCGGCCGGGGCTGCCGCCACCTGCGGGGAGCGAGCGCGGGGTGAGAGGGCGGCAGTGGGGGACGGGGGAGCCTGAATCGGCCCTGTTCTCCCCGAGGACCCCCTACTCGGCTCTGTCCCCCCCAAAGAGGCCCAGGCCGCCCCCCAAGCCCCCCAGCCTGGTCCCGCCACCCCACAATCCCCCGAACTGGCCCTGGACACCTCCGCACCACCGCTCCTGCCGCCGCCGCCGCTGCCCCGCCCGCCCACTCTCCCTCTCCCGCTCCTGCTCTCCTCGGCGCCGGTCCCCCCCGTCTCCCCCGGTACCGACCGTCGCAGGTACCGACCGCCGACGCACACCGGAAACGTTCTCCTTCGCTTCCGCCCAACCGCGCACGCGCCGAAGGGCCAACCCGGGCCACGCCCCCCAGCGTCGCCGCGGCGAAAGCGGGCGAGAGGGGCGGGGCCGCGCCGAGGAGAACGAGGGGGCCGGGCCCCGCCGCAGCCCCGCACCGGGCACTGCGAGTTCGAAACCATCTCTGCCCTCCCCAAAATCAGCCGGGACCGCCCGAAACCAGCCCAGCCTTCTCCAAAATGACATCCGCCTGCAGAGCTCCGCCAGCCCCCCCGACGGACATCACAGGGGTGGGGGGAAAGAAAACTACCAGAAAGGTACTGAAAATAACGTGGAGACGGTGCTTAGAGATCCTTCCGAGAGGCAAAACCCGGCCTTTGTTCTCATTTTTGAACACGGGGTTTCGCAGTGCTTCGCGGGCAGTGGTTATCCAGGGG
Organism: Vanellus vanellus; assembly: GCF_965231255.1. Classification (NCBI taxonomy): domain Eukaryota; kingdom Metazoa; phylum Chordata; class Aves; order Charadriiformes; family Charadriidae; genus Vanellus; species Vanellus vanellus. The sequence continues at coordinate 132,503 of NW_028127973.1, read as the reverse complement.
CATCAGCTATCCCGGGAAGCGAACGTTCCCATCCCGTGTGGCAAAAATCCACTCGCATGAATAACTTAGACAAAACCCGCCCACAAAAGGGCAAGAGGCACCTTTGGTCACCCTTTGCTTGAAGCTTCGCTAAAACTGTATCCTCAGATTGGCCCTGTCCTGCAGTTTCTTTCCCAGAGTTTTGCCCCAAACCCACGCTTCTAGCCCCGCTCCCCAAGCCCTCCCTCGGGGCCCACCACCTTTCCCCAGCCCAGCCTGTCCTTAAAGCTTTTCTTTCCACACACAGCCCTTTCCACTCACCTCCCTCCGGGGCCTCCTCTCTCACAGGCACCTCACAGCCCTGCAAACCTCCCTCTCCCGAAAAGCCATTCCCCCCTCGCTCCCCCCTCACGCAACACCTATTCCCCTCACACACTCGCTCCCACCCCCCCCCCCACCATCCTCTCTTCCTCTCTCCTCCCCCTCCCCCCATCTTTCGCCCCCCCTTCCCCTCTCCTCCCATTCAAAATGGCCCTTCCCTCCCCCTCTCGCCTTTTCCTGCCTCAGCCCCCGCCCCCCGCTCAGGTGACACCGCACACGGCCGCCATGAGGCGCGGCGGGGAGGGCCGGGGCTGTGAGAGGCGATGGCGGTGAGGGAATTTTCCTCTTTTTTCCTCTTCTTTTCATCTCCTCAGGCTTCGGGCAGCCCCGCGTGGGCGGCTGGAGATCCCCCCCTCCCCTTCCAGGAGTGGCCCCAGCCCTGGGGCGGCCCCCGCCTCCCTCCTCCCCACAGGCTCTCCTCAGGGAGAGCCCCCAGATCTGTCCCCCGGGCGGCCCCACAGCCTCCTGTGTGTCCGGGAATGGGGTTTCCCTCAGGGAGAGCCCCTAAATCCATCTCTGTCATTGCCCTACAGCCTCCTGCATGGCTGGGAGCAGTGATTCCCTCAGGGATAGATCCCCCCTCATCCCCAAACCTATCCCCAGGGTGGTCCCACAGCCTCCTGCATGGCTGGGAGCAGTGTTTCCCTCAGGGGGAGCCCCCAAATCCATCCCCAGGGTGGTCCCACAGCCGCCTGTGTGGCCAGGAACGGTGTTTCCCCCATGGATGGAGCCCTCTCCTTCCCCCTACCCCACTCCTGGGCAGCCTTTTCCTCCCTCCCACCTTCTCCCCACAGCTCTTCCAGGGCTGGGAAAACACTCCTGCCCTTTCTCTTCCTGCGGGTTTTGAGAAGAAGAGCCCCCCGTCTGCCCAGCCCACACGTGGGGTCTGGGCAGCTCCACGCCTTGTGTTTGAAGCGGGAATTGGGATGTTTCAGTTTTCTTCTGCGATCAGGCATGGTTGTGAAAGGGCCAGTTGTAGTGGTTAGGCTTTGGTGGGTGAGTAACAGCAAATCTTATTGAACTTTTCCTTTTTTTTAGATTTTGTGTAGGGGGCTCGTTGTCCTCACGCCCGCGAGTTCTGCTCCAGGTCAAGCGAAGCCCCATGGAACTGGCCCTAAGGGCGGCGGCGGCCATGGACCAGCGCCCCTTCGGCGTCGAGAACGTGGTTTATTTTGAGGTGAATCTCCCTGTTTTTCTTGAGAAGCGGGGGGCTGGTTTGTAGCGAGGCTTAAAACCCTGGGTTGTGCCTAAACGTGGGGCTGATTTCAACCTCAGGGGCTGCGACTCTGTCCAGCTCCGACTCACAGCCCTGGCAGCACCGTCATCGCGCTGGGCTCAGCGTTCTCTTGTATTTTGAAGGGTTTCTTACGGATCAGCAGCAGCCGGGGATATTTAGCAGCTGTGTATTGGTGGTGGAATCCGTGTGGTGAAAAGATCTTTGGGGTAAAGAGGTGAATAGGTGGTTTGGTTTTTTTCACCTTGAGAATGTTTCTTGTTGCCTTGTACCTGTAAAAAGATGTTCAAATCGTTAAGGTGTTCAAATCGTTTCATAAAATTCCCCCCTAGACAGGAATATGTTTTGTGGTTGGTTTGGGTTTTTTTATAAGAGTCCTTTCAGCCTGCTCTCCAGGTGGAAATGGGCAATGCAAAGGCATTACAATGATAGATTTGCTAAATATGTTGCCAAGGTCTATATTAGTGGCTTTCCCTGAAGCGGGGAAAAGACGTCCTGTTTAATTCTTGTTTGCATTTCAAATTCTCTGTGAAATGGATTAAGCAGAGAGGGCTTCTTTTTGTGGGTCTGCCCTTGGGAGGAGAACGCCTTTAGGAAAAGGCTTTTCTGGAGGGGACAGAGAACTTAATTGCTGATGGCTCTAAAAGCGCGCCCTGTTTGGGTGCTTTGAATTTTCCAGTGTGGGAAAAGCCGCAGAAGTGTGTATTTCTGTCCAGCTGCAGAGAAATGGGTAATACTGAGCCCTACAATAGCTTGGTTGGTTTTTTTCCCCTGTGTGATGACTGGTGTGGAGGGAGTTTGTACCAAAGAGTCAACTTCTGATTGTGGGCAGCCCCTGTTTTAGGAACTGTTGCACAGATTGCTTATCGATGCAACTGCTGCCGCGATTCCCGCACTCCCTGCTGCTGTCAAGCTTTTATTACTTGTTCTGAAAAGCTCTCGAAATACGTGCTGAGCTGCGCGGCTCCCCCGAGCCAGGTGGCCACGGCCACTGCCTCCTCAGCTCCTGTTGGCCATGGCTGACTATTTTCAGCAGGATTCGAGTGTGTCTACGTGCTCCTCCTTCCCTTTTAGCCATCTGTTATTTGAGTTTGGGACTCGGAGGCCTTACTGTCTTCCTGCGCTCTGTTTTTTATCACTGTTGACAGTTCTGGATTCACCAATAACAGTACTCAGCGCTTACATCTGGAACTCCCTGAAAACAATGAACTCATTGATCCAGGGCCAAAGGTTTAGAAATAAATGGAACAAGGTCAAGCCTTGGGATCTTTAGTAACGCGATTCGGAGCCTCTCACCTGGCTTCTTGGTGGAGCTGGCACAGAGGTCGGTGATAATCCAAAACTGCAGAGCGAGCTGGGTGCCCGTGGAAGGGGAACCGCACTCTCAAGTGGAAATACTTGGGGTCTCGTTGCCTGTAGGAGGGAAAGGGACGTCAAGAGTCAACCTAAAGGAACTTCTCACCTTCAGAGGTCGCGCTCTGGAGGTGATGGTTAATTGAGGGGAGTCGTGGAAGTGTGCCTTACTGAGCAACATGCTGCTGCCGGCCCGAGACTAAATGTCTCCAAAGTTTGGGATTAGTTTAAGTGCTTTTTGGTTATTAGCTGGATGTCACTCTTAGAAGCACCTCTTGCCCTGTCTGGAGGGGTTTGCTGCTGCCTCCTGCATTGGGCCGAGGGGACCGGCAGCCCTCAGGACAGGGACTTTCTCAGGCGTGGAGGTTAAACCTGGTGGGTGCTGCTTAAAAACTGCTCTGGGTGTTAGTGCGGCGGTCACGGTGAGAAATGTGTTGGCTTAGGGGAGCCTGAGATTTGCATTCCTCTTAAGTGCGGGGGATTTTGGGGAGCCTGTGTGGTACAATCCCCTTCCTGCTCCCAGATTCCTGTCACTGACCCGTCAGCGGGGTGTTAGCAGAGCTGATGCCCGCAGCGGCTGAGGGTCGGCATGATCCCGGCATCGCCGGAGCTCTGGAGCCAAGGAATGGGAGCGTGGCCCATTTCCATCACAGCTTGTGAGGGAAATAGTGCGGTTTGATATAGCCGGGGTGCGTAAACGGGGATTCCTCTTTGCACATGTGCTTACAGGGTGCACGCATGTGTGTTACGTGGAGTGTTTCTTAATGCCTGCGAAGATTTACGAGATTGGTTAATGAGCGTTGCTTTGCTGTGCAAGTGCAAAGTGTTATTTTCATGGAGAAACCAGCTCGGATGTTCCGTTTAGGCATTCTGCCTTTAAAAAAAGAAAAATATTTTAAAGCTTTCCTTGCAGGCAGAATAACATCTGCTTTTGAGGATTGTTTCTTTCCCTGCAGGGTGGGAAAATCTACAGCCTCGCTAAGGCTGCAGAGGAAGAAAACTTGTCAGTTTCCTGGAGCAAACTGCAGTTTGGAGAGGGGGGTGTTTTGCCAGAGCGCCTTTTAGCACCTCGTCGGGCACATTTCTTTTCCCTGGGGGCTGAGGTTTAACACGGCCTTTTCATTTGCCTAGCTCTTGGTTGTATGAATTAATGGGTGTTTCAATGGGAACCACAAGACCTAATTTCTCAGTCGCCATCTTAAAAATTGTGCAGGGACGGAAGTGGGACAGGGAGGTGACCGGAGTGAAACGCTGAAGGCTGTTAAGGCTGGAATAAGGAATGGCGGGGCTTGTTCTGGTCACACACTATGACAATAAAAGGCCACGAGTTCCTTGTGGAGGTAAAGAACCGACAATCTGGGAGGGCGTTCAGGGATTTGCCTCATCGAAGGGTTTCCAGGGGAATATGGGGGTCACTCTCCATCTCATTCCTGGTGAGCTGCCTGCCTGTTAAGACCATTATTACTTTATAATCACGGAGGGAGGCCCTGAATTCAGGTTTGGGAAGCCATTAGCTAATTTTGTGGTTAATGCTTTTTTTTTTTTTCAGAGTGAGTCTGTGAATCGGTTCTCTGTGCTGAAGGTGAGACACGTCCTTCCCTCTGCTTTGGCAATGGCCGCTTTCCTTGGGCACAGGGACCACACAGCCCTCTGCACGTTTCTCGGTAAGTAAATTGTGGCTGTGCCGCCTTCCTGCCCGGCCTGGGGAGCTTGTCCTTTACTGAGTGAGAAAGCAAGTTTTTCGCTGGAAGAAATAAAGAGATTTAAAAATCTCTATCCTTCTGTGTAGCAGTGCCGTCCCAATGCGGCCTCGGGAGAGGCACCTTTCCTCCAGCGCTGGAACCATGGCAGGGAAGGGACCTGCTATATCGTTAGGTGGACGAATTTCATCGTTCTTTGGCAACAAACGAATGTGGTGACAATGGTGACCTGGTCCAGCCAGCCTTGGTGATCAGTCCGCTCCTCCCTTTCCCTGTGGGAAGGCTCCGAGGATCTCCTGGGCTGTAGGAAAGGGGAGGCAGTAAGGATGCTGTGCTGGGGAGCTTTGACTGCCTTTGCTGTCTTCCAGATGGAGAGATGGATCCGCAGCACTTGGGAGCTCACCTTCCCCAAACGCTGAGTTTGCCATTTGTTATCCACAAACGACGTGTTTTTCCGTGCAGGAAATGGATTTTTCAGAAATTCCAGTGCGTTATGGAAAGAAAACGCTCCTGGAGTTTTTAATGCAGGTCATTCTTTTTTGGTGTAGCGGTTAAAACGTGATGTCTGTAACTTTGAAATGAATATTTGTATGCATCTGTCAACGGGTACAATTCACATAGCCGCTCACAGGAGAAGGGATCTTAACCGCATTTCTGATTTTAGGCTGTATCGTGATAATGCCGGGGATTGATGTCGCGCTGGAGATTTTTCTCCAGTTCCCACCTTTTGCCACTAAATGAGCGGCAGAGATTTCCCAGCTAGACAGGCAGTGAGCTCTACGCAGGAATGTGAGCGCGGATCCAACGTTGACGGGAATTAAATTACGTTGTTCAGAGGTTCCTCCTTTTAATGAAAGTCTGGAAAAGTGAAAAAGGAGGTGCCTTTCTCCTTTGGGATTGCTGTTGTGGCAGAGGGGATGGAAACAACCCACGGGGGTTTTGCTCCGCTCCTGGCTTTGGCTTGGAAAAAGCCCTGAACGGTTTGATCCCTGTGGGGCCAACTCTGAGCAGGGTGAGGGGCAGCTGTGCCAGGAGATCCAGAGGGTCCATCTCCACAGCTTCCGTGTCCAGTGAGCAGTTTCCCCGAAAGGAGGGAAATTCTGGGAGAATGGGGAGCGGTGTGTGATGATGAGGGCGGTGAGGAAGGCTAAAGGATGATCTCAATGATTTTAACTTGTGCTGTTTTTTCTATACATCTTTTGGGCAGAATGGATGGGGACTTTGGGTTTAGCCGAAGAAGGATAACCCTAAAATCAGCGTTGGGCCGTGAGTTCCGGCCCAGCGGTCAGAATAACCGCAAACCCTGGGGAAAGGGGGCTGAGGAGCGGGTGCACGGTTGGTTCGGCACCGGGGCTCTGCCAGTCCTTGCTGTTGCTGTTGACCTGCTCCCCATGGCTTGGCCAGTTCTCCCACTGCCCCGCAGCGCTGCAGAGGGTAACAGAGGGGTTATTTTGGCTGGAGTATACCCCCGTGCTTGCCAGAAATGGCCAGTGCTAGCCCAGGCTGGGCTTGCCACTCAGGCTGACCTCATGATGCCGGTTGCCGGCCTCCCACGTTCTACACAACATTCCAACGGTGGTCTTGGCCCACCGTCGCAGCTCTTCTGCTGCTGGCTGTCGGTCTCAGAGTGAACCTCGCCAGTTTGCTCAGGGTTTGAGGAAGGAAGTGGCAATTTTCTTGCCCGATGGGGCGCAAAAGGGCTCACGTGGTGGAACGGTAATGCTGTTGGTGGCGAGAAGGGGCTGTGGGAGTTGTTAGAGGGCAGTTGGTGACGCTGTGCTGGGAAATAACTGCCGTACCTGACACGTCCCCTCCTTCGAAGCGGGTGCGTGCTAGCGTGCTGTTCCCAGCTCTCCTTCCTCACCTCCTCTGCCTTAACAATTTCAGACACGTCAACGTCGGCAGTGAATTTCAGGCCGAGATCCCAGACCTCCAGGACAGATCCCGTTTGGAAGAGGAGGAGGAGGGAGCGTCGCTAGTGTGGAAGCCTTGGGGAGACATCGCAACGAACCCGGAAACACAGGACAGAGGTTTCTCTTAACGCTTTTCTTCCCAGGTCCCCCCCGAGATACTAAGGGTCGAAAACTGCACGTTTTCACAGCAGCTGTTTGTCCGTTGGGACCCTCTCCCTCTTTTCCTTGACAGCATTCGTGGCTGGTAGCACCTGAGGGTGGCTCAGATCTGGTGGGGCAGTGAACAGATAACAACCGGTGGTGCTCTGAGTCGCGTCCTCTGGGAGAGACGGTCAGGGGCGTTTGTAGCTGTCCCACGTCAGCTGCAGCGACCTCGGGAGAGGGGAGATCTGTCTCTGGAGCTACCGGTCCCAAAGCTGCTCTGAAGGGAGAGAGAGCGATACCGGATAACCTGCCTTTTTTTCGGTGCCTTTTCTGGGTCTCCAGTCTGTCTGCTCTGTTTGCCCTCTGCCTTGTATCACACTTTTTCTCCTTTCTTGATGAAAACTGACTTTCTGTTGGTTTTTGTTGCATTTCTAGTGACAAATCTGCTCAACTTCGCCTGCTCCAATGTCATGCCGGGGGGAAGAGCCAACCTGGAGCATGCCTTGCACCGCCTGCATGAAGCTCTGGTAAGAAGCAGCTCTTTTCGAATTCCTACTGGACTAGGAAATATTCTCATCAACTGCCGTGGGTGGAGGTGACCCCGACACGCTGTTGCTGAGCGTCGACTGAGTACCATCTTCCCACAGTGGGCTGAAGAGTTGATCTTTTGGCCCCTGCTGAGGGGGAATCTAAGTCTTGTTCTCTGAACTCCCGCAGGAGGGTCTGGAGATGTTGCAGTCTGGCGCACCCCAGCGACCTGAATCCCATCCCCTGGCTGATTATCATTACGCAGGTAAAGTGGAAGCAGAGCTTGTTGCTTCTCCGGGAATGCGAGCGGGTACTGCCGTTCCCTTTGTTCTGATTGAAAGAAGTGATTTTTAGAAACGTGCGAGCAGCGGTTCGTGTTCTTTGGGGCAGGGAAATAGTCTTTTTAATCTGTTCTGGGGGCCTTTTGGCACGGGGAATGCCTCGTCCCTGTGTTCTAGCCTGCTGCTGTCCCTTGCGGTGACACCCCACGCCGCCCAACGCTCCTCCTTTCCCTCGCGCCCCGGCTTTACTGCGTGCAGGGCTTGCTCTGCTGGCAGCCGTAACTGCTCGTGCTAACAAACTCCCTGCGGTGTTGGCTAACTGCTTTCCAAAGGAGGAGACATGTGGACGCGTGACGAATACATCGTGCGCGTTTCCGTGAGGTTCCAAGGGGTCTAATCGTTTGCACGTGGCTGTTTCTTCCCAGGCTCAGACACTTGGACGCCCCTGGAGGAGCAGTTGTTTAAAGAGGCTTTTTATGTGCATAAGAAGAATTTCCACCTGATCCAGAAGAAGGTAAAGCCGTTAGACCGAGGCGGGTCACGGGTTGGTAGCGTGGAGGGGAGTTTTAACCCAGAAAAGTCGTCTTTTGAATGGTGCGTTGGAATCCTGTCCTTGGGATGCTGCTTCATGCTAAAAAGATACCGGTACAAGACATAATTGGCTCTAATGTCTACCGAATTTGCCCGAATATCAAGCGAATATTTAATCTCTCCAGTAGAAAATACAGGAAATACTAGAAGAAAATTGACACGTTCCTCTGACCATCGGCACGAAACGTACAGTTCTGCCCTCCCAAGGCTTCTTTACGGCCCTTTCAGAAGAAGGGGGCTCGTTTTCGGCCTGATCTCACCTGTGCGTTCCGCTGTGGGAACCGCAGACACAGGGGAGGACAAACAGTGCTGGATAGATCCGTCCTGGGTCTGTGCCTTCAGCGTTTTCCTGCGGTATTTCCCTCATCGATCGCTTCTGGTTTTCTCCCAACAGATTCAGACGAAGACCGTGGCCCAGTGCGTGGAATATTACTACACCTGGAAAAAACACGTCAGGTTTGGCGCCACCCGACCAGGATGGACAGCCAAAAGGCTCCAGCGAGGCACGGATGAGGTGGAGGAGGCTGAAGAGAAGGTAGGAAAACTGCCGGGGTGGGTGCGAGATGCTGCTCCTCCATGGACGCATTGTCCCGGGCTCTGGGAAACGATCCCCTTTGCGTTAAACTTGCTGCTGCTGATTTTTGGGGATGTTCTGTAACGTCCCAGTACTCCGTCAAAGGAACTGTTGGTGACCCACCTCTGCGCGGGTGTTGCCAAAACCTTCCTTGACAGGAAATGGGACTTTGGCTCACAGAAACACATATTATTTAGGGTTTTTTTTGGTGGTAGACACCGGGTAACCATGTCCCTTCAGTGCTCAGTAATTCTACGTTTTAAACCCATTTTACAGACTTTTGTGGAGGAAAGTGCTGTTCCGCTGAGGACGGTAGAAATAATACGGTTTTTCTTTCACCATCTGTCTTCGCACCCCATCCTCCCTGTCGAGTTTCAGCATTTTTTGGGCTGTTTTAGTGTTCGGAGGAGCTCACTGGGGCAGGCTGGGGCAGATAGAACGCGTTCCACCCAGCACACAAATAGACCCCTCACTGCCTGGGCCGTTTGGGGATGTTTCCAGCCAGTTTTTCGCTTTAGCTGTCCCCCTTGCTGAGGAGAAGGAGAAATGAGCACAAGCTGTCTGTTTTACAGGCTGGTTGCAGCCCGAAGAAGAGGCGCCGGCTCGGGCCCAATGAAAAGCTCACCAAGAAGCAGAAGAGCAGCGAAAAGACACCCCGTGGCACAGGCAGTCCCTCCCGCCATCCCGGGGACGCTCCGTGCGGGGCTGGAGGCGCAGGCGATGTGGCTGGGTTTCCCTGCGGGCAGTGTGGAAGGTGAGCCGCTCGTTTTTTCTTCTCAAAACCCGCTGCTTTGGGCTCAAACCGATGGAGACTCGGCATTTCCATCCTCTTCCCATCTCCTCCGCACTCGGGGCTCCTCCGTCTCCCGCTGACTGCAGCCACAAGGGTCTCTCTCTCTCTCTCTCCCTTTGAAGGCCCTTTCCTCCCATTACAGGCCTGGGGCGGTTCATCTCCTCAGGCGAGAATCCCAGCGTTTCTCGGTTTTTTTGGCTGAGAAAAAGGTTCCACTGAAGTTCCTTCTTGTGGTTTGCGGCCCGAGGGCTCCCGCGCTACAGTCGCTTGTGCCACGCAGAGCCACTTGAGTTTCAGTCTGACCCGATTTTAAGCCGTCTCGCCGTTACTTCTCTTATTTTAATCCCTAATGATCTGCCGTGTTTAACCACCGAGGTCCCACCCACCCGGGGGTACTGGCACAAGCTGTATGGCACCACGCAGCAAAACAGACCAGAAGCTCACAAAAGTAGAAATAATGAAATGTCATCTAATGATTTTTTTTTTTTTTTTTTTTAAAAAAAAAAAAGGAATTAAAAATCCCTGTTTGTTTTCTCCCTTCCAGGGTGTTTGGGACAGTCAACGGGAGGAATGCGCACGTGAAATACCATCGCCTGCAGGAGGATCGGAAGGCCCCAGAGGAGTCTTTAAAGGGCGGCGAAGCCGGCAGAAGCCCAGAGGGTGACCGCCTCTAGTTGGCAACTGGGCAACTGCCGGTTCAGCCCGGCAACCAGGTCCCTTTCCTCCACTGGGAAAACCCACCCACCATCTCTCGCCTCCGGCAGCACCTGAGCTCTGCGGAGGGTCCACCACCACGAGGTCGCCCCCACTCACGAAAGACCCACAAGTTGAGAATGGCAGAGAAAGAGTTATCATATTTAATAGTGTTTCCCCCTTAGGTAATAGTCCCGTGTAGGTTTTAGGTCTTAGCTAGCCATCCTTTAGGTCTTAGTTTTAGGCTTTAGTGTTCTTCTGATAGGAGTGAGGTTTGTTGTTCTTCTGGTACGAGTCAGGATGTTTATCTTGTTATAGGAGTAAGTGGGGGGGGTTATGTGTTGTTCTCCTTAATTTATTACATTGGGTTGTTGAACGTTCCAGTCCTGGGGCTGCTCTTGCTGGGTTTGTGCTGTAAATAACTGAAGCCGTCAAAACCCGTTCCACACGGTTGGTGGTGCAAAGTGAAGGAGAACCTGGGTCCACGCCGCGTGGTGCTGTTCCCTGGTTGGTTTTCCCACCAGAGAGCACCGTTGCACCACCGTGGCAGAGCCGGCAGCAGGATTGGGGTGGGTGAAGGCGTTGGATGGCCGCGAAGCCTCTCGGTTATCCGCCAGAGTCGGCGTTGGCCTTTCGTGCTGCACTGTAGCGCCCATCGGTGTTTGATTGCACAAATAACGCGGCTTTCAGCAGTGAAAATGGCAGTTGGATTAGTCCAGGGAATGACATTGGAGTTTTCCCTGACCGGACGGCTGCAAAGGTTTTTGTCATCATAGTGAGTTTTGTTCGAATGTCTTAAGAGTCTCGTTATCAAGCAATTATCTCAATCTTATGTATTAGTGATAAGGGATAGAAAATGAGGCTCATCCAAGTACAGAAAGACTTGGATAAGTCTCAAAGGGGGGAATTGTTGTAGTAAAACGGACATCAACTAGGAAAATTAAATGTCATTGAAGCAACAAAGGAAACCTGCTGCTGCTCAAGTCCTCTCTACTGCCCCAACGCTATTTCTTGACCTCATCTTCACATAGAGAAATAGTTACTGGACACGATTTATCTATGGTTCAGTTAAGGAACTACCCAGCAGGCGATGGAGCACTGTTGAGAAGCAGGGGGTTCCTGTCGAGAGAGCCATGAACTGTAGGCCTGGTCAGCAAACCCCGAAAACCACTCGGAAGTGCCAAGATGAGAGGAAAAGCAGGTAAAAGGGAGTTCCAGCAGGGGGAGATGGTGACCACCCACTCATTGACCACCTCCCCAAACGGTACCACCTACTCAAAAGAAGGAAAAAAAAGACAGAGTCTGCGCACTCCTTTACGTGGGAAGCAAAGAAATCTCGACCAGTCATTAGAGGGAATGACAGGGAATATGTATTAATTGTTCGAATATGTAATAATCAATGAATGAAAGTGGAGATTTTTGGAACTAAGGTGTGAGCACTCCTGTTTTGGGACAAGCAGCCCATTTCTGCGCATTAATGGCATAAACTTAGAAATACCTCTGCTCTGTGTGTGTGACAAAACGGGAAAAAGGGCTTCACTGAGAGGTTCAAATTGACAATTTCTTTGGACTTCGCTCACAGGCCCAATACGTCACTATTGCAAGTTCTGTGTGTGCGATGGCGATTACACTATTGCGGTTTAGAAGCAATTAGCGGGATCCACTATTGCGAGCTACAAATGCCCCCGACAAGTAGCAACGCAAACCACAAGGGCGCTAGATATTAATGCCTTAGAAGAGTGCACCAGTCACAAACTCAATCGCATGCCCTATACCGTACGGATGTTTCTTAGTCACTTACCCTCTCTCTCTCAGGTGAGGTCGCTCCATCCCGGGGAAGTTACCCTGTACAGCGTCCTGGATGGGGGGGACAGATCTCCGAGGGGCCAGCTGTATCCTTGGAGGATTCCCCATTTGTCTCCCCAGACCCTGCGGTTTATATTTCCTGACTCGGTGAGGGTGCAGGATTATGCCCGAGTGGATTACACTGTCTGGGATATTTCCCTCTGGTGGTGCCATAGCGAAGTCTCTGTTGCCAGTTTGTGATGTCCGGCGCTCAACATCACGGGAAGAGTGGTGGGATGGGACTCGGGGCATTTTGTTTGTTAAGGGCCATTTGGTTTTGGTTGTTCTGTGCCATCTTGAGATAAGCCCGGGCTGAGCTGTTTTGCAGCTCCCCCCAAGTTCTCTCTGCACAGCCAAGGCACGGCGGGGATGGAGCTGAGTGGGACGGCAGCTCCCTGCCTCTCACCTCTGGTGCTCTGAAACCGGCTTGGCTGGCTGCTCCCACACAGGGAGGCGTGTGCATCACGAAGCCTGTGCTAAAGCGGGGTGGGGGCAGTTGGTTAGCAAAGCCAAAGTGGTTATTAATGGTGGTTAATGGCACACTAATTACGCCCGTGTAACGCGGAAGCTCAGATGCCCCCTAACCACCCCACCCCCGCCCCGGTGCTTCTCTAGCCAGGCGAGCGCTGGGCGTCCCCCCCCCCCCCCCCCCGCAGGAGAGGAGCGCACCTCCGGGGTGGGTGGAAGGGCGTCACCCTCTTGTGGTTCGCTCCAGGTAAACGAACTGCAAAACTTAACCAGCGCGGCAGTCATTGTGCCACGAGACCAAACCCCAGACGAGAACGAGGAGGTCATCGTTAAAATCATTGGGCATTTCTTTGCCAGTCAGGTACGGTTTGGCCGTGGCGTTACCCGATATTCCCCGGCCGCTTTCATCCACCGAGGAAAGGCGTGGGGCTTGCTGAGCCCAGCACCACCCGAGCACCCTGCCACTCTTCTTTTGGGTGGTCCCTGTGCCCCCAAGAGGCACTGAAGGTGTTTCGGTAGCTTCCCCCCGGCTGTGCAAGTGCTGAAATTGAAGATTGGCTCGATTGAGCTAAAAATGTGTGTTCTGGAGGCCGTGCAGAGCAGCGCCCAGGGTGTGAATGGACTCCTCTGTGCAGGCAAAGCCACCCGCATCCCACCTGGGTGCATCTTCCATAACTGCACAGCGCCAGATGAGGGAAATGCTCCAGCAGGTGAAGCAGCAGGAGCAGAAACACGCTCCGGGAGCCCCGGCCTCGCAGCACAGCAAGGGAGGCTCCCGCCGTGCCGCCCAGCACCGCCCGATGACTGTAACCCCGCCGCCAGACATCCCCCCCCCTCCCCCACCCCCAGCAGGTCAGGGGAGCAAACCAAAGACCCCCCCAAACACACAGCCCCCCATTCCCTGCAGCGCTGCGAGGATGCACAGCCGAGGGGTACGGGGAGGGCTCTCTCCATCCCACAGCCTCCCCCTTCCTCCTCCCTCGCCTCCCGACGCTCTCCCTTTAGTTGGACTAACGTGGGCAGGTTTGGGTACCTCAGCACCTCACGTTTGTGTCTCCCTTTTAGAGATTTTGTGTGCCTTGGAAACCTGAGAGTTGGAGCTTTTTTTTTAATTAATTTTCTAATAAAAAAAGAACCGAGTTGGAAAAGCGATGGGGATAGGCAGCACTGTGGTCATTCTCTCCGGGGCGTTGTGGAGGAAGGCTGCCAGTCTTCCTCCCAGTGTACTTTTCCCCGTTGGCTCCAGACTGCTGCTGGGGCTGAGCTCTGAGCCGCCAGAGCGGTTCTCAGCAGACGGTCACTCGGCGCAGACAATGAGGCCCTGAATAGCCCTTCCTGTGCTCTTGATGGCTCCGGACGGCTCTGCTCCTCTGCTGCTTCTAAGGTGGGGCTGCCCCAGTGCCCTCACTCAGGAGCCTTTTGTCTGTGCAGGTCTCACTTGTGACAGGGGGTGGGGGTGTTGCCAAACTAACTGCTGTGTTGCGATGTGTGAGTGGATGTTCCTGCCCGTGTCAGTGCCAGAGCTCTTCCGTAGGCTCTTCTGCCAGCGGAGAGCCAGGGGCCGCTCCTTCGGGAGAGCTTGTTTAAAAAGAGGGGAAAAAAAAAAAGGGGGGGGGGGGGGGGGAAGTGGGAAAAGAAAAAAGGGGAAAAAGAAAAAAAGGGGGAAAAATGAAAAAGAAAAACAGGGGAAAAAGGGGGGGGGGGGAAAAAACGGGGGGGGAAGGGGAAACAGAAAAAAGGGGGAAAAAGCAAAAAGGGGAAAAAGAGGAAAAAGGAGGGGGAAGCAAAAAACAAAAGGGAGAAAAAAGAAAAAGGGAAAACGGAAAAAAACCCCACATATTAAAAAACAAAGGTAGAAAAGAAAAAAAACCAAACAAACCAAGGAAGGAAAGTGGGAACAGCCGCCGGGCAGGAGGAGGGACAGGAGCCGGGGGAGGGGGGAGGGGGGAGGGGGGGGGAGGGGGGAGGAGGTGGCGGTGCCAGCGCCGGCCCCGGGGGCTGCGACACCACGTTTTTGTCCTCTGCTGCAAAGTGTTCTGTGAAAAACAACCAACCAAATCCCACCCACCGACAACATCAAAACCCAAAGAGAAATCTCTCCAGCTCACAAGAGCCTGAGCTCGCTCTCCGTTGCTCTCTTTCCAGTGTCTCGGGGGGGTCACGGCCGAGCTGAGATTGGGGGGTGGTGGTGGTGGGAGTTTGCCCCATGGCTGTGATGGGGGGGAGAAGGGGTGGGTGGGGAGTGGGGGATGTGGTGTGGGGTTTTTTTGGGGTGGTGGTGGTTTTTTGCCAGGCGCAGCTTTACCCAGTGGCTCGGGGAGGTGTTGGCATCAGGAAGCCTGTGCTAAAGCGGGGTGGGGGCCTCGCCGCAGTTGGTTAGCAGAGCCAAAGTGGTTATTAATGGTTCTTAAGGGCGCCCTAATTATGCCCGTGTAACTGGGAAGCTCAGATGCCCCCTAAGCACCCCCCCGGTGCTTCTCTAGCCAGGCGAGCGCTGGGCGTCCCCCCCGCAGGAGAGGAGCGCACCTCCGGGGTGGGTGGAAGGGCGTCACCCAACGGGGAGAGGGCCAAGATGGGGCTTGGGTGTCCCTTGGGGTGGCCGGGTGGCGGGGTAGGGCTTCCATGATGAGGGACATCCCCACGCCTTTCTCCATGGCTCCCAGAGCTCTGCTCCCTCCTTCCCTCCCTCCCACCCATCCAGTGCCACCGGAGAGGTGGTGTCCCCCCTCCCGGGGTGGGCATGGGCTGGTGCCACCCCATCTAACACCTCAACGCACCAAAGCACCTCACTGAGGGAGGGACCCTGTGCCTGGTAGCCCCGTGCGCCCCAGCACTGTAAGGATGGGGCTGAGCCCCCACCACGGCCACCCTGTGCAAACCAAAGACCCCCCCACAGACCCCCCACCCCCATTCCCCGTGGCACTGCGAGGATGCACAGCCGAGGGGTACAGGGAGGGCTCTCTCCATCCCACAGCCTCCCCCTTCCTCCTCCCTCGCCTCCCGCCGCTATCCCTTTCGTTGGACTAACACAGGCAGAGAGAGAGAGAGAAAGAGAGGTTTTGTTATTCTTCTTTTTTATTAATTTTTTATTTCCTAAAAGCCACCGGTTTTTCATCCCAGGCATGGCCAGAGGAGCTCGCCCAGCATTGAGGGGGGGAGGTTGGGCTGCGACGCACAGCGCAGCAGCTCGTCAGTTTTTAGAATTAATGTAACGCTAACGAAACTAATGGCGATTTTTAAGTTTTGCAAGGATTTTAATTCTTTCTTTATTTAATTCTTTTCAGACGGGGCCGGGGCGGGAGGGGAACATTTGTTTTTTAGCAAATGCCAGCTTTTCTAGAGGTTAAAGGAAACACCGTGCTCGGCTGTAAATGCTCCCCTCCAGCGTCCTGGATGGGGGGGACAGATCTCCGAGGGGCCAGCTGTATCCTTGGAGGATTCCCCGTTTGTCTCCCCAGACCCTGCGGTTTATATTTCCTGACTCGGTGAGGGTGCAGGATTATGCCCGAGTGGATTACACTGTCTGGGATATTTCCCTCTGGTGGTGCCATAGCGAAGTCTCTGTTGCCAATTTGTGATGTCCGGTGCTCAACGTCACGGGAAGAGTGGTGGGATGGGACTCGGGGCATTTTGTTTGTTAAGGGCCATTTGGTTTTGGTTGTTCTGTGCCATCTTGAGATAAGCCCGGGCTGAGCTGTTTTGCAGCTCCCCCCAAGTTCTCTCTGCACAGCCAAGGCACGGCGGGGATGGAGCTGAGTGGGATGGCAGCTCCCTGCCTCTCACCTCTGGTGCTCCGAAACCGGCTTGGCTGGCTGCTTCCACACAGTGTGTTACTGGCTTGCCCCGCAGGTAAAGAACCCAGATTTGGGACGCCACTGGGGTGTCCGTAAGGGGTCCTGGGCAGCCCTTATGGGGTCCTGGGGGGGACTCCTGCAGGCCAGAGGGAGTCTGGGGCAGCCCTTCAAGGATCTGGGGGTCCCCTCTGGTGCCTCTGGGGAGGCTTTTGTGGCTGGAGAGGGCCCAGCTGGTTTCAAGAGGTGCTTCCTCCCTTTCTCCAGCCCACCCAGCTCCCCCGACACCACCACCCCCCCAGGTTGGTGGGTGCCAGCAGTGCCAGCCTGTCCCACTGGGTCGGGCACTGAGGGGGGCACAGCCCCAGCCGCGGGATGGGAGGATGAACCACAGCACCAGGGATAGAGACCAACGTTTTATTTCTTTAACATTTCCCATGGGGGGCACCCCAGGGTTGCGCGGCTGCACCGCAGCTGGTGCCAGGAGGGACTCCAACGTCCCCCCCACAGCTCACCTGGCTCCGCTCGTGATGCTTTTGATGGGGCTCAGCGCGGTCTCTTCTGTGCTACGGACCAAGCGGCTCCAGGTAGGTGACTGCTGCACCGCACTGTGCCGTAGCGTGGGGTGGGGTGGGGGGCTGCGGCGTGGGGCTGGGAGCTGCTCCCGTCTCACCCAGCTCCCGGGGTCCTGCAGAGGGACTGGAAGAAGCCAAAGCAAGGGACGATGGACGCGAGAGCCCACCCAGAGGAGCAGAGTGGTGAGTGGCCCTGGCGCGGAGCACCATGCAAACAGCCCACACCCCACGGCAGCCCTGAGCCGGGGCTGTGCCGGGGGCTGCCGGCCGCTCACTCCGTCCCCTCCCTCAGCAGCTTCTCGGCTAGCGGATGAAGGATGGGAGCTCAAGTCGACACAGGAGAAGCAGGGTGT
This sequence comes from Vanellus vanellus, assembly GCF_965231255.1. Classification (NCBI taxonomy): domain Eukaryota; kingdom Metazoa; phylum Chordata; class Aves; order Charadriiformes; family Charadriidae; genus Vanellus; species Vanellus vanellus. The sequence goes on along the minus strand of NW_028127973.1, from coordinate 115,307 downwards.
GGGAGACCCCCAGATCCTGCCCCAGACCCTCAGCCCGTGCCCTGCCCTGCCTGCGCTGGGCAGCCCTGCCCGCCTGCTGAGGAGGGGGTGCTGCCCACGGGCTCCAGCGGAGGAGACGGTGTGCAGCGGGTCTCTTCTCTCTCCTCCTCTGCAGGGCAACCGAGGAGGCAGCGAGGAGGGAGCACCGGGCCCCACAGGACCCACTGGGCTCCCTGCCAACCATATACCATCGAAACAGTGATGCCTCTCTCTACCCCCTGCCCTCCCCCCCAAGCCCCCACGTCCCCCTGCCCTCCTCTGCCGCCTATAGGTCCTATCAGTGGGGACAGCTCCTTCTGGTCCAGGCACCCCCCGGGCTCCTGGGCCCCCCGAGGGCCACCGCAAGAGCCCCTGCAGCCAGTGCTCGCTGGCCAACTGGGAGGACTGCAGCAGCCTGTTGAGGAGCAGCTCCTCTTCCCAGAGCTCCCTCTACCACTTCCTGGAGCCCTGGCCCAGTGCAGCAACAGAGCTAGTGGTGCTCACACACTCAGGACAACCCCGCTCTCCCATGGCTGCTGGTGGGGCAGTGGGGAAACGGGCTGGTCCTCAGCCAGGAGCTGCCAGCAGGGACCGAGAAAGAGTGGGTTCCCAGGTAGGGGATGGACAGGACACAGAGGCTCACGGACAAGCACCTGTCCCCCGGAAGGCCCCCAGCCATGGACATGGACTAGGTGGAGCGGGTGCTGGAGATCACCCGCACTTTCCAGGCATTGAAGGCAAAGACGGAGGAGTCCTGCAAGACCACGGGCAGGGAGTGTGGCCAGGCAGACCCAGGGCTGTGCAGGGCAGGAAGGTGCCCGCGGCAGGGCTGCGCCTGGCTGTGGGGCTACTTGAAGGGCTGGTGGAGATGCCACTAGCCGTGTCTGCTTCTGCCAGCCCTGCAAGCGGTGACAGCGCCAGGCCCAGAAGACCAACAGTGCCCCGAATACTGAGCGGCTGTGGGGCCAGGAACCCCTCTGGGGTACCCTCTATGTGAAACGTTAAAGAAATAAAATGTTTGTCTCTAGCCCTCGTGCTGTCCTTCCTCCTCCCATCCCACGGCTGCGGGTGCTCCCCCGAGGGAGCAGGCTGCAATCAGCAAGCACTGTGTGTTGAGCTCCCCTGCTCACAGCCATGCTCCGCCTGAAGGCAGCGAGACAGGAGCAGTCCCCAGCCGACTTGGGCGCAAAAAGGTTCATCTGACTCAGCGGGTGAGGAAGGGCCCGTTTCAACTCTGTACCTTTGGCAATCTCAGGTCGGAGGATTTGATGGAGCCAACTGGGAGCGGCAGTATACGCTGTGGGGCTCTGAGCTGCTGCGTGGTGCCAGGTCTATCCAGCGTCAGGCAGTACGTTCCCAGGAGACTTCACCGCTGACAACTCTTCCGAGGAAGTGGGGCCGTTTCTGTTGTCGTAGCCTGCCTGGAGAAAGAGCCCCACGGAGCTAAGAGTCTGCTGAGCAGCAAGGGAGCAGAGTCGCTGACCCTCAACCAAGGATTGAAGTACAGCAACTCTCTCTATTGCCTTCCCCCTTCGCCCGCTGCCTCCCACAGTCTAGAAGAAAAGAACCAGGGAGCTCCAAAGGAGGGGACCCCTCCCCCACTCCCCCAAATCTGCCCAACACCCCCAAACCTCCCTCAAGACACGGGACTCCTCCCACACACCTCCACTCCCCACACCGACAACCCTCCCCCTCCCCCAACGCTCCAAAAAGCAGCAGTCCTTAGGGCAGACTCCTTAAGCTGACCCCACAGCTACGGCTCCCCGTCGGCTCCGGGGGAGACAAGGGGGCCCCGGGGCTCTCCGTGGGCTTTAAGGGGGTCCCAGGGCTGCCCACGGGCTCCCAGCAATGCCCGTGCCCACCACCCACCCCCGCTTCAGGGGGCCCAGCACTGACACCCCCCGACCCATCTTGGGGGTACCTGGGGGGGCTCGGCCGTGAGCTGGAGGCGGGCGAAGGGGGCACGGCCGGGCTGACCTGCCGGGGGGGGCTGAGAGCGGAGCCCAGAGAGGAGCCAAGCGCCCGGCCAGGCCGGCCCCGGGCACCCTGCGCTGCGGCCGGGGCTGCCGCCACCTGCGGGGAGCGAGCGGGGGGTGAGGGGGCGGCAGCGGGGGACGGGGGGGGGGGGCCTGAATCGGCCCTGTTCTCCCCGGGGACCCCCCACTCGGCTCTGCCCCCCCCCAAAAGGCCCAGACAGCGCCCCGCGCCCACCAGCCCGGTCCCGGCACCCCACAAACCCCCCGAACTAGCCCTGGACACCTCCGCATCACCGCTCCTGCCGCGGCCGGCCGGCCCGCCCGCCCGCCCGCCCGCTCCCGCTCCCGCTCCCGCTTCCGCTTCCGCCCTCCTCGGCCCCAGTCCACCCGTCTCCCCCGGTACCAACCCTCGCAGCTCCCGACCGCCGACGCACACCGGAAGTGCTCCCCTTCGTGCCCGCCCACCCGCGCATGCGCCGAGGGACAAACCCGGGCCACGCCCCCCAGCGTCGCCGCGGCAAACGCGGGCGAGAGGGGCGGGGCCAGATGGGGGTTCGCCATCAGCCCCGCACCACCGCTTCTCTTCGGCCCGGGCACTGCGAAGCCGAAACCAGCCCAGTCTTCCCCGAAATGAGCCGGACAGCCGCCTGCAGAGCTCCGCCAGCCCCCCCGACGGACATCACGGGGATGGGGGGAAAGAAAACAACCAGAAAGGTACTGAAAATAACGTGGAGGCGGTGCTTAGAGATCCTTCCGAGAGGCAAAACACGGCCTTTGTTCTCATTTTTGAACACGGGGTTTCGCAGTGCTTTGCGGGCAGTGGTTATCCAGGGGCATCAGCTATCCCGGGAAGCGAACGTTCCCATCCCGTGTGGCAAAAATCCACTCGCATGAATAACTTAGACAAAACCCGCCCACAAAAGGACAGGAGGCACCTTTGGTCACCCTTTGCTTGAAGCTTCGCTAAAACTGTATACTCAGATTGGCCCTGTCCTGCAGTTTCTTTCCCAGAGTTTTGCCCCCAAACCCACGCTTCTAGCCCCGCTCCCCAAGCCCTCCCTCGGGGCCCACCACCTTTCCCCAGCCCAGCCTGTCCTTAAAGCTTTTCTTTCCACACACAGCCCTTTCCACTCACCTCCCTCCGGGGCCTCCTCTCTCACAGGCACCTCACAGCCCTGCAAACCTCCCTCTCCCGAAAAGCCATTCCCCCCTCGCTCCCCCCTCACGCAACACCTATTCCCCTCACACACTCGCTCCCACCCCCCCCCACCATCCTCTCTGCTCCCCTCCCCCTCCCCCCATCTTTCGCCCCCCCTTCCCCTCTCCTCCCATTCAAAATGGCCCTCCCCTCCCCCTCTCGCCTTTTCCTGCCTCAGCCCCCGCCCCCCGCTCAGGTGACACCGCACACGGCCGCCATGAGGCGCGGCGGGGAGGGCCGGGGCTGTGAGAGGCGATGGCGGTGAGGGAATTTTCCTCTTTTTTCCTCTTCTTTTCATCTCCTCAGGCTTCGGGCAGCCCCGCGTGGGCGGCTGGAGATCCCCCCCTCCCCTTCCAGGAGTGGCCCCGGCCCTGGGGCGGCCCCCGCCTCCCTCCTCCCCACAGGCTCTCCTCAGGGAGAGCCCCCAGGTCTGTCCCCCGGGCGGCCCCACAGCCTCCTGTGTGTCCGGGAATGGGGTTTCCCTCAGGGAGAGCCCCCAAATCCATCTCTGTCATTGCCCTACAGCCTCCTGCGTGGCTGAGAGCAGTGATTCCCTCAGGGATAGATCCCCCCTCATCCCCAAACCTATCCCCAGGGTGGTCCCACAGCCTCCTGTGAGGCTGGGAGCAGTGTTTCCCTCAGGGAGAGCCCCCAAATCCATCCCCAGGGTGGTCCCGCAGCCGCCTGTGTGGCCAGGAACGGCGTTTCCCCTATGGATGGAGCCCTCTCCTTCCCCCTACCCCACTCCTGGGCAGCCTTTTCCTCCCTCCCACCTTCTCCCCACAGCTCTTCCAGGGCTGGGAAAACACTCCTGCCCTTTCTCTTCCTGCGGGATTTGAGAAGAAGAGGCCCCCGTCTGCCCAGCCCACACGTGGGGTTTGGGCAGCTCCACGCCTTGTGTTTGAAGCGGGAATTGGGATAATTCAGTTTTCTTCTGCCATCAGGCACGGTTGGGAAAGGGCCAGTTGTAGTGGCTAGGCTTTGGTGGGTGAGTAACAGCAACTCTTATTGAACTTTTCCTTTTTTTAGATTTTGTGTAGGAGGCTCGTTGTCCTCACGCCCGCGAGTTCTGCTCCAGGTCAAGCGAAGCCCCATGGAACTGGCCCTAAGGGCGGCGGCGGCCATGGACCAGCGCCCCTTCGGCGTCGAGAACGTGGTTTATTTTGAGGTGAATCTCCCTGTTTTTCTTGAGAAGCGGGGGGCTGGTTTGTAGTGAGGCTTAAAACCCTGGGTTGTGCCTAAACGTGGGGCTGATTTCAACCTCAGGGGCTGCGACTCTGTCCAGCTCCGACTCACAACCCTGGCAGCACCGTCAGCGCGCTGGGCTCAGCGTTCTCTTGTATTTTGAAGGGTTTCTTACGGATCAGCAGCAGCCGGGGATATTTAGCAGCTGTGTATTGGTGGTGGAATCCGTGCGGTGAAAAGATCTTTGGGGTAAAGAGGTGAATAGGTGGGGTTTTTTTTGCACCTCGAGAATGTTTCTTGTTGCCTTGTACCTGTAAAAAGATGTTCAAATCGTTAAGGTGTTCAAATCGTTTCATAAAATTCCCCCCTAGACAGGAATATGTTTTGTGGTTGGTTTGGGTTTTTTTTATGAGTCCTTTCAGCCTGCTCTCCAGGTGGAAATGGGCAATGCAAAGGCATTACAATGATAGATTTGCTAAATATGTTGCCAAGGTCTATATTAGTGGCTTTCCCCGAAGCGGGGAAAAGACGTCCTGTTTAATTCTTGTTTGCATTTCACATTCTCTGTGAAATGGATTAAGCAGAGAGGGCTTCTTTTTGTGGGTCTGCCCTTGGGAGGAGAACGCCTTTAGGAAAAGGCTTTTCTGGAGGGGACAGAGAACTTAATTGCTGATGGCTCTAAAAGCGCGCCCTGTTTGGGTGGCCTGAAAACAAAACCCGTGAAAATCCATGACTGAAAAATGAGACTTTCTCCTAATGATTGGGGCTGGTGTTTCTACTGATTCGCCAGTTAGTAACGGCTCGTTCCTTACTCGTGGCTGGGGAACCTTGAATTGTTTCCCAAAGCCTAATCCAGCGGGAAGTGCTGGGGTTGTCAAATCGCTGCAGATCAAATAAAACAGCGGTTTGGAGTTGTCTCGCTCCCTCTGTCTTTTCCCAAGAAAGAGGAGTGGAAAAATGGTAAAATGTTTTGAAGCAAAGTTCAAAATGGCAAAGGATGTACCGTGGGGGGGGGTGGGACGTGGGTTTAGGTGTTGGTGGGGACCCCAGCAATAAACCGTAAGAGGTAGAGCAGCTTTGTGGGACTTTTGGGGCTTGTTTTTGTGTGGATATTCGCTCGTTGCAGACCACGGGCCGGAGGCTATTTTCAGCAGGATTCGAGTATGTCTGTGTGCTCCTTCTTCCCTTTTAGCCATCTGTTATTTGAGTTTGGGACTCGGAGGCCTTACTGTCTTCCTGCACTCTGTTTTTTATCACTGTTGACAGTTCTGGATTCACCAATAACAGTACTCAGCGCTTACATCTGGAACGCCCTGAAAACAATGAACTCATTGATCCAGGGCCAAAGGTTTAGAAATAAATTGAACAAGGTCAAGCCTTGGGATCTTTAGTAACGTGATTCGGAGCCTTTCACCTGGCTTCTTGGTGGAGCTGGCGCAGAGGTCGGTGATAATCCAAAACTGCAGAGCGAGCTGGGTGCCCGTGGAAGGGGAACCGCACTCTCAAGTGGAAATACTTGGGGTCTTGTTGCCTGTGGGAGGGAAAGGGCTGTCAAGAGTCAACCTAAAGGAACTTCTCACCTTCAGAGATGGGGCTCTGGAGGTGACGGTTAATTGAGGGGAGTCGTGGAAGCGTGCCTTACTGAGCAACATGCTGCTGCCGGCCCGAGACTAAATGTCTCCAAAGTTTGGGGTTGGTTTAAGTGCTTTTTGGTTATTAGCTGGATGTCACTCTTCCAAGCGCCTCTTGCCCTGTCTGGAGGGGTTTGCTGCTGCCTCCTGCATTGGGCCGAGGGGACCGGCAGCCCTCAGGACAGGGACTTTCTCAGGCGTGGAGGTTAAACCCAGTGTGTGCTGCTTAAAACCTGCTCTGGGTGTTAGTGCGGCGGTCACGGTGAGAAATGTGTTGGCTTAGGGGAGCCTGAGATTTGCATTCCTCTTAAGTGCGGGGCATTTTGGGGAGCCTGGGTGGTACAATCCCCTTCCTGCTCTCAGATTCCTGTTGCTGAGCCGGCAGCGGGGTGTTAGCAGAGCTGATGCCCGTAGCAGCTGAGGGTCGGCATGATCCCGGCATCGCTGGAGCTCTGGAGCCAAGGAATGGGAGCGTGGCCCATTTGCATCACAGCTTGTGAGGGAAATAGTGCAGTTTGATATAGCCGGGGTGCGTAAACGGGGATTCCTCTTTACACGTGTGCTTACAGGGTGCACGCAGGTGTGTTACTTGGAGTGTTTCTTAATGCCTGCGAAGCTTTATGAGATTGGTTAATGAGCGTTGCTTTGCTGTGCAAGTGCAAAGTGTTATTTTCATGGAGAAACCAGCTCAGGTGTTCCGTTTATTTTTCTTTTGTTAAAGGCAGAATGCCTATTTTAAAGCTTTCCTTGCAGGCAGAATGACATCTGCTTTTGAGGATTGTTTCTTTCCCTGCAGGGTGGAAAAATCTACAGCCTCGCTAAGGCCGCAGAGGAAGAAAACTTGTCAGTTTCCTGGAGCAAACTGCAGTTTGGAGAGGGGGGTGTTTTGCCAGAGCGCCTTTTAGCACCTTGTCGGGCACATTTCTTTTCCCTGGGGGCTGAGGTTTAACATCGCCTTTTCATTTGCCTAGCTTTTGGTTGTATGAATTAATGGGTGTTTCAATGGGAACCACAAGACCTAATTTCTCAGTCGCCATCCCAAAAATTGTGCAGGGACGGAAGTGGGACAGGGAGGTGACCGGAGTGAAACGCTGAATGCTGTTAAGGATGGAATAAGGAATGGCGGGGCTTGTTCTGGTCACACACTATGACAATAAAAGGCCACGAGTTCCCCGTGGAGGTAAAGAACCGACAATCTGGGAGGGCGTTCAGGGATTTGCCTCATTGGAAGGGTTTCCAGGGGAATACGGGGGTCACTCTCCATCTCATTCCTGGTGAGCTGCCTGCCTGTAAAGACCATTATTGCATTATAATCACAGAGGCAGGCCCTGAATTGAGGTTTGGGAAGTCATTAGATAATTTTATGGTTAATTCTTTTTTTTTCCAGAGTGAGTCTCTGACTCGGATCTCTCTGCTGAAGATGAGACACGTCCTTCCCTCTGCTTTGGCAATGGCCGCTTTCCTTGGGCGCAGGGACCGCGCACCCCTCTGGTCCTTTCTCTGTAAGTAAATCGTGGCTGTGCCGCCTTCCTGCCCGGCCTGGGGAGCTTGTCCTTTACTGAGTGAGAAAGCAAGTTTTTCCCGGGAAGAAAAAAAAGGGATTTAAAAATCTCTGTCCTTCTGTGCAGCACTGCCATCCCAATGCGGCCTCGGGAGAGGCACCTTTCCTCCAGCGCTGGAACCATGGCAGGGAAGGGACCTGCTGTCTTGTTCAGATGGACGAATTTCATCATTCTTTGGCAAGAAATGAAAGTGGTGACAATCGTTACCTGGTCCAACCGGCCTTGGTGGTCTGCCCCCTCCTCCCTTTCCCTGTGGGAAGGCTCCGAGGATCCCTGGGGCTGTAGGAAAGGGGAGGCAGTAAGGATGCTGTGCTGGGAAGCTTTGACTGCCTTTGCTATCTTGCTCCTGCGGATGGAGAGATGGATCTGCAGCACTTTGGAGCTCACTTTGTCCAAACGCTGAGGTCGCCATTTGTTATACACAAACATTTTTCCATGCAGGAAATAAAATTTTTCTGAAATTCCAGCGCAGTACGGAAAGAAAACGCTTTTGGAGTTTTAATGCAGGTCATTCTTTTTTGGTGTCGTGGTTAAAAATTGACATCTGTAACTTTGAAACTAATATTGATTTCTATCTTAAGTGTTGTTTTATATATCTTTCAGGCAGAATGGACAGGGACTTTGGGTTTTGGATTATGAAGGAAAACCCTAAAATCCGCATTGGGCCGTGAGTTCCGGCCCAGCGGTCAGAATAAACGCAACCCCTGGGGAAAGGGGGCTGAGGGGCGGGTGCGTGGTTGGTTTGGGGCTGGGGCTCTGCCGGTCCTTGATGTTGCTGTTGAGTTTCTCCCCATGGCTTGGCCAGTTCTCCCACTGCCCCACAGCGCTGCTGAAGGTAATAAAGGGTTTTTTTTGGCCAAAGGATCCCCCCGTGCTGGCCAGAAATGGCCTGTGCTAGCCCAGGCTGGGCTTGCCACTCAGGCTGACCTCATAAAGAGAGTTGCCGGCCTCCCACGTTCTACACAACATTCCGACGCTCTTCTTGGCCTGCGGTCGCAGCTCTTCTGCTGCTGGCTGTCGGTCTTGGAGTGAACCTTGCCAATTTGATCGGGTTTTGAGGAAGAAATATCCAATTTTCTTGCCTGATGGGGCGCAAAAGGGCTCGAAGGGCAGCACGGTAATGCTGTTGGTGGCAAGAAGGGGCTGTGGGAGTTGTTAGAGGGCAGTTGGTGACGCTGTGCTGGGAAATAACTGCCATACCTGACACGTCCCCTCCTTCGACGCGGGTGCGTGCTATCGTGCTGTTCCCAGCTCTCCTTCCTCACCTCCTCTGCCTTAACAATTTCAGACACGTCAACATTGGCAGCAACTTTCAGGCAGAGATCCCAGACCTCCAGTACAGATCCCAGTTGGAAGAGGAGGAGGAGGAGGGAGCGTCGCTAGTGTGGAAGCCCTGGGGAGACATCGCAACGAACCCGAAAACACAGGACAGAGGTTTCTCTTATTTCTTTGCTTCCCAGGTCCCCCCCGAGATACTAAGGGTCGAAAACTCTGCATTTTCACAGCAGCTTTTTTTCCATTGGGATCCTCTCCCTCCTTTTCTTGACTGCCTTCACGCCTGGTAGTGCCCAAGGGTGCTCAGATGTGGTGGGACAGTGAAGAGATAACAACTGGTGGCGCAGTCAGTCGCGTCCTCCGGGACAGACGGTCAGGGGCATTTGTAGCTGTCCCACCTCAACTGCGAGATCTGTCTCTGGAGCTACCGGTGCCAAAGCTGCTCTTAAGGCAGAGAGCGATACGGGATAATCTGCCCTTTTTTTGGTGCCTTTTCTGGGTCTCCAGTCTGTCTGCTCTGTTTGCATGCTGCCTTGGATTGCACCTTTTCTCCTTTCTTGATGGAAACTGACTTTCTGTTGGTTTTTGTTGCATTTCTAGTGACAAATCTGCTCAACTTCGCCTGCTCCAACATCGTGCCAGAGGAAAGACCCAACCTGGAGCATGCCTTGCACTGCCTGCATGACGCTCTGGTAAGAAGCAGTTATTTTTGAATTCCTACCAGACTAGGACAGCCTTTAGCGCTGGGGTGAGCTGAGAGTCGCTCCCGAGTTTTCTTTTCCGCAGGCTCGAATCCCTTTGCTAAAGGGGCAGAGTTCTTGCGTGCTGCCTGTTGGCCACCGTCTGCGTTAAGGTCTCGTGGGGTGACAGACCCCGTGTATCAATAAGAGCTTGTTTTGTCTCTTGTCAATTCTGTGACAATTTGGAGAAGTCCTCCTACTCCCAGTGCTGGGAATGAAGGAATATTAGCTAAAACCCGAGGTCTGCCCCGGAGAAACGTCCTGTGCTTGACAACTGCACTGTCCCTGGGTGCTCCTTGCTGAGCAAATACCTCCAGCCTGACCCCGGTGAAGCCCCAAGCGGGTCTGCTTTGTTCCCTCTTCTTTGAAGAAGGGCTTTCACACCGCTGACGTGCGGCAGAGGACTTGGCGTCTGCTGCGTCTGCACGAGGAGGCTCTGCCTGCAGCAGGGACGAGCCCAAAAGGACTCCAGCAGTGAGCAGTCTTCTCCCAGAGGTGGTGGCTGGTGGGGTGCCACAGCTTGGTTCCCAGAGATGTCCACAGGTTCTGGTTTCTTAAAACACATCAGTGTGGATTGAGGAAATATTCCCATCAGCTGCCGTGGGCGGAGGTGACCCCGACACGCTGTTGCTGAGCATCGACTGAGCGCCGTCTTCCTCCAGTGGGCTGAAGAGTTGACCTTTTGCCCCCTCCTGAGGGGGAATCTAAGTCTTGTTCTCTGAACTCCCGCAGGAGGGTCTGGAGATGCTGCAGTCTGGGGCACCCCAGCGACCTGAATCCCATCCCCTGGCTGATTATCATTACGCAGGTAAACTGGAAGCAGAGCTTGTTGCTTCTCCGGGAATGCGAGCGGGTACTGCCGTTCCCTTTGTTCTGATTGAAAGAAGTGATTTTTAAAAACGTGTGAGCAATGGTTCGTGTTCGTTGGGGCAGGGAAAATAGTAATTTTAATCTGTTCTGGGGGCCTTTTGGCACAGGGAATGCCTCGACCCTGTGTTCCAGCCTGCTGCTGTACCGTGCGGTGATGCCCCACGCTGCCCAATGCTCCTCCTTTCCCCCATACGCCAGTGTTACTGCGTGCAGGGCTTGCTCTGCTAGCAGCCATAACTGCTCGTGCTTACCAACTCCGTGCGGCGTTGGCTAATTGCTGTCTGAAAGAGGAGACATTTTAACGCGTGACGAAAAAATTGTGGGGGTTTCTGTGAGGCTGCAAGTGGTCTATTCGTTTCCATGTCTCTGTTTCTTCCCAGGCGCAGACACTTGGACGCCTCTCGAGGAAGAGTTGTTTAAAGAGGCCTTTTCTGTACACCAGAAGAATTTTCACCTGATACAGAAGAAGGTAAAGCCGTTAGACCAAGGCAGGTCTCGGGTTGGTAGCGTGGAGGGGAGTTTTAACCCAGAAAAGTCATCTTTTGAATGGTGTGTTGGAATCCTGTTCTTGGGATGCCGCTTCACGCTAAAAAGACACCAGTACAAGACATAATTGGCCCTAATGTGTAATGACCACAGAATATTTCATCTCTCTGGTGCAAAATACCAGAAATACTAAAAGAATACTGACACGTTCCGCTGACCACTGGTGTGAAACGTACAATTCTGCCCTCCCAAGGCTTCTTTACAGCCCTTTCAGAAGAAGGAGGCTCATTTTCTGCTTGATCTCTCCCATACGTTGTGCTGTGAGAACCAGAGACAAGGGGGGACAGACAAACAGCACTCGACAGATTTGTTGTGGGTCTGTGCCCTAAATGTTTTCCTGCAGTCTTTCCCTCATCAATCGCTTCTGGTTTTCTCCCAATAGATTCAGACGAAGACCGTGTCCCAGTGTGTAGAATACTACTACACCTGGAAAAAACGTGTCAGATTTGCCAAAGGTCAAGCTGAAAGGACCGAAGAAAAGCTGAAGGGAAACAAGGAGGAGGTGGAAGAGGCTGAAGAGAAGGTAGAAAAACTGCTGGGGGTTGGTGCGAGATGTCGCTCCTCGATGAAGCTATCGTCCCGGGCTCTGGGAAATAATCCCCTTCGTGTTAAACTTGCTGCTGATGATTTTCAGGGATGTTCCGTAACATCCCAATGCTTCATAAAAGGAATTGCTGGTGACCCGGCTCTGCACGGGGGTTGCCGAAACGTTCCTTGCCGGGAAAAAGGAATTAGGTTCACAGAATTTATTTGTTTTCTGGTGGTAGAAATTGGGTAACCACGTCACTTCAGTGCTCTGTAATTCTGCACTTTAAACCCATTGTACAGACTTTTGTGGAGGAAAGTGCTGTTCCACTGAGGACAGTAGGAATTATACGGTTTTTCTTTCAAGGTCTGTCTTTGCACCCCCTCCTCCCCATCGAATTTCAGTGTTTTTTTAACTGTTTAGTGTTCAGAGGAGTACAGCAGGGCAGGCTGGCACTGACAGAACGCGTTACACCCAGCACAAAAAGAAACCCCTCACTGCCTGGGCCATTTGGGGATGTTTCCAGCTATTTTTTCGCTTTAGCTGTCCCCCTTGCTGAGGAGAAGGCGAAATGAGTAAAGGCTGTCTGCTTTACAGGCTGCTTGCAGCCCGAAGAAGAGGCGCCGGCTCGGGCCGAAGGAAAACACCAAGAAAAAGCAGAGTTGTGAAAAGACGCCCCGCAGCACAGGCAGTCCCTCCCGCCGTCCCCGTGAGTCTCCGTGCTGGGGTGGAGGCGCCGGTGATGTGGCTGTGTTTCCCTGCAGAGAGTGTGGAAGGTTAGCTGGTCGTTTTTCTTCTTGAAACCTGCTGCTTTGGGCTTAAACTGATGGACGCTTTCAGAGGCGCCCGGGGGAGCGGAGCTAAGGGCTGCTGGAGGGTTCCCCCTGTCCCGCAGCCTTCTGGCGGTTTTGCTTGACTTTTAACCCAAACCTCTGTTTTCTGATGCGGGGAGACCCTCCAGCCAAGTCTCGCGAGGTTCAGACTAAACCCCCTTTGCTTTCTCACCTCCTCTGGGAGAGGAGTCCAGGCGCAGCTGGATCCAGCCTCAGCTTCCGACTGGGAACGAGTGTCCGGAGCCCCAGCTCTGCCCCAGAGTGGCTTTGCTCCAGCTTGAGCTGGGTATCTCTGAAGAGAGACCCTCTCGCTGTTTTTCCAGTGCCCTTGAAGGTTTATTCCCTGAGGTGTTCAGGCACTTGTGTGTGCCGTATGCACCAACTTTTTGTCCCAGCAATTTGTTTAATATCCGCTTTTCCTCTGTGCTGATTGGAGCGACAATGCAATGGGGATTGTTTCTACTCGTGCAGTTTCACCCTCCTCCCATCTAATCCACACTTGGGTCTCCTCTGTCTCCTGCTGACTTCAGCTGGAACGGTTTCTCTCTCTCTTTGAAGGCCCTTTCCTCGAATTACAGGCTTGCTCCGCTTCATCTGGTTGTGGAAGAATCCCAGTGTTTCTCTTTTTTCACTAAGAAGAGGTTCCACTAAAGTTCTTTTGTGCGGTTTGCAGCCCGAGGGCTTCCACGCTGCAGTCACTCGTGCCAAGCAACATCACTCATGCCCAGCAAAGCTGCTCAAGTTTCAATCCACCTTAAATTTAAGCAATCACACCGTTAATTCTATTTTAATCCCCAACAATCTCTCTTGTTTAACCAGCAAGGCCCCACCCAGCCAGGGGTACCGGCAGAAACTGCGTAGTGCCACGCAGCAAAACACAGCAGAAACTCACAAAATAAAACTAATGACATGTGGTCTAAGAAATAAATAATAAAAAAAAGTTATTAAAAATCCCCGTTTGTTTTCTCCCTTCCAGGGTGTTTGGGAAGGTCAATGGGAGGAACTCTCACATGAAATGCCATCGCCCGCGGGACGATCGGAAGATCCCGGCAGCATTGGCAACTGGGCAACTCTCATGTCAGACCACCAACGAGGTCAATTTACTCTGTTTAGAAAACCCCACCGACCTCTAGCATGGGGGCAGCGCCTGAGCTCTGCAGAGGATCCACCACCATGAGGTCGCCCCCGCTCCAGAAAGACCAAGAGGAAGAGAACAGCAGAGAAATAGTTATTGTATTTAATAGCATTTCCCCCTTAGGTGATAGTTCCATGTAGGTTTTAGGTCTTTGTTAGCCATCTTTTAGGTCTTAGTTTTAGGCTTTAGTGTTCTTCTGATAGGAGTAAGGTGTGGTTTTATGTGTTTACTCTTTAACTTATTAAATTGGGTTTGTGAATGTAAAAGTTCTGGGACTGCTCTTGCTGTTTGTGCCGTAAATAATTTAAACAATTAAAACTCGTTCCGCTTGGTTGGTGGTGCTGTGATGGTTGGAGAAACACATAACAACTTATTGTCATTTAGGCAATCTTTCTATCACCCAATGAGCCCTCCCCACCCGGGAAAGGGAATCGGGTAAAACAAGGAAAGCCGGGAGCTGAAGTATAAACAGGTTTAGTAGTGTAAGATTAGGTAATTAACATTAACAGCACATTCTCCTTTTACTCCTCATCACTTGTACGTAAAAAAACCTGAAAATCAAAGAAGCAGCGGTGTGTTCACACCTCCTCCCTAAGCCCGCTCCTTGCTGCGGGTGCTGCCAAAGTGATGTCCAGAGGTGAGAGTTTGGGGAAAATACCCGGCACGGTATGGAAATGCAGCTCCAAAAGCCCTGTGGGTGGATTTAAACCACTGCTGCCCCACAGAAGGGTTCCACCTGCGGGTTCCTGCTGCGAGTCTTGCTGCTGTTCCGCACCGCTTCCAAAAAGTTCTGATGCAAGAAGAGAATGTGGCGCAGGTTCTCCAGCACCAGGATGGCGCGCCAATTCTCCAGGGCGCTTTCCCCAGCAACGAAGGCCTGGTCTGGCAGGAGAGCAGTGGTGGGGATGGCGAGGTACTGCCGGCTCAGCCGCCCCGCAGCTGGGAAGCGATGCTCGTTGCTCTGCCACCAGTGCAGCGGCTGGTGCTGCGCTTGCAGAGGGGCTCCAGGGTGTAGTTTTCCAGTTGCTGGTGGATCTCGGGGTTCTCTCCATGGCATCCTTCCCCAAAAGGATGTCGTAGCTGCTCTGAGACGGGGCGCTGGCGCATGGGTCCTTGCGAGCAGGCAGCTGGCTGCCAGCATCTGTGCCTGTGGCTTTGGAATCCGAGTTTGGCACCCCAGACTGGGTGGCAGATGGGGACTGGTGGTTGCAAACTCGCAACAGCATGGTTCTCACTGGCTGGTGCAGCTCGCTTCTCAGGCTGGGGCTGAGAAACCGGATCTCCTGTAAGCGCGGTCCAAAAAAGAGGTGATAACTTCTGGGCTTTCATAGAATCATAGAATTAGTGAGGTTGGAAGGGACCTTTAAGATCATCAAGTCCAACCGTTTACCTACCCTGATAAAAACACCACCACTCCTAAACCATGTCCCTAAGCACCTCATCTACCCTTTTCTTAAACACCTCCGGGGACGGTGAATCCACCACCTCTCTGGGCAGCCTATTCCAATGTTTAATAACCCTTTCAGTGAAAAAATGCTTCCTAATGCTTTCGAGCATTTCGAGCATTTTTCAGTGAAAAAATGCTTCCTAATGCTTTCGAGCATTTTCTCATCCTCTGCCAACCCCCAGCGCTGCCTCAGCTCTGACCTGATGTTGCCTACAACCATCTTGATGGCGGCACCGCCCTGCAGGCACTTACGGGGTCAAGGGGGGCTTCTTCGGGTCTGGGGTTCCCCTGATGGTGTCCTGGTTTGTGCTGGACGGGCCCTTGAGGACACTGCGTGTCTGCTGCGGTGTCCTGGTGCTGTAGTAAAATCCCCAACATGGGTTCAATTACAGCATGTCCGCCTGTACCAAAGACAGCAAACTCTCCTTTGGAGCAGGGAATTTGAACACAGAGAAAGGCATTATGTGCAATCTACTCCTTGGTGTATGGATTGGACAGGGAATCAGTCAAAAGAGAAGATAGGAAAAATTAATTTGCCTCCTGCTTGGATGGCAGAAATCTACGAGAGGCAATAGAAGTCGGATGGTTGAAGAAGATCTTGCTTGGCTTTGAGTTTGCCCGGACCAGATGGCTGCAAAGCCTATTGTGAAACCCAATCATTTTTGTGATCGTAGAGATTTTTGTTCATGTTTTGTTCAGATGTCTTAAGAGTATCGTTAACAAGCAATCATCTCAACCTTATGTATTAGTGATACGGGATAGGAAATGAGGCTCACTGAAGTACAGAAAGACTTGGGTAAGTCTCAAAGGGGGGGGAATTGTTGTAGTAAAATCGACATAAACCAGGAAAATTAAATGGAAAATGTAATTGAACCAACAAAGGAAACCTGCTGCTGCTCAAGTCCTGTATACTGCCCCAACGCTAGTTATTTACCTAATCTCAAAATAAGGAAATAGTAGACACGATTTCTCTATGATTCAGTTAAGGAACTACCCAGCAGACAGTGTAGCACTGTTGATAAGCAGGGTATTCCTACCAAGAGAGCGACGAACTGTAGGCCTGGTCAGCAAACCCAGAAACCCACTTGGAACTGCCAAGATCAGAGGAAAAGCGGGTAAAAGGTGGTTCCAGCCGGGGGGAGACTCATTGACCACCTCCCCAAACGATACCACCTACTCAAAAGAAGGAAAAAGAAGACAGAGTCTGTGCACTCCTTTACGTGGGAAGCAAAGAAATCTCGACCAGTCATTCATTAGAGGGAATAACAGTGACTATGTATTAATTGTTTGAATATGTAATAATCAATGTGTAAAACTGAAGATTTTTGGAACTAAGGAGTCAGCACTTCCGTTTTGGGACAAGCACCCATTTCTGTGCATTAATTGCATAAACTTAGAAATACCTCTGCTCTGTGTGTTATTGGCTTGCCCAGCAGGTAAAGAACCCAGATTTGGGAGGACAGTGGGGTGTCCGTAAGGGGTCCTGGGCGGCGCTTATGGGGTCCTGAAATCCTGCAGGAGGGTCTGGAGATGGTGCAGTCTGGGGCACCCCAGCGACCTGAATCCCATCCCCTGGCTGATTATCATTACGCAGGTAAAGTGGAAGCAGAGCTCGTTCCTTCTCCAGGAATGCGAGCGGGTACTGCCGTTCCCTTTGTTCTGATTGAAAGAAGTGATTTTTAAAAACGTGTGAGCAACAGTTCGTGTTCTTTGGGATGGGGAAAACAGTCATTTTAATCTGTTCTGGTGGGGTTTTGGCATGGGGAATTCCTCATCCCTGTGTTCCAGCCCACTGTTTTCCTGTGTGGTGACGCCCCACGCCACCGTACGCTCCTCCATTCCCTCGTACGCCGGCTTTATGGCGTTCAGGGCTTGCTCTGCTGGCAGCCGTAACTGCTTCTGCTAAAGAACTCCCTGTAGCGTTAGCGAATTTCTCTTTAAGGAGGAGAGATTTTGATGTATGAGGAATAAATGGTGCGGGTTTCCTTGAGGAAGTGGTCTAATCATTTGCAGTGGCTGTTCATTCCCAGGCTCAGACACTTGGACGCCTCTCGAGGAGCAGTTGTTTAAAGAGATCTTTTCTGTACACCAGAAGAATTTTCACCTGATACAGAAGAAGGTAAAGCCGTTAGACCGAGGCGGGTCACGGGAAGGTAGCATGGAGGGGAGTTTTAACCCAGAAAAGTCATCTTTTGAATGGTGTGTTGGAATCCTGTTCTTGGGATGCCGCTTCACGCTAAAAAGACACCAGTACAAGACATAATTGGCCCTAATGTGTAATGACCACAGAATATTTAATCTCTCTGGTGCAAAATACCAGAAATACTAAAAGAATACTGACACGTTCCGCTGACCACTGGTGTGAAACGTACAATTCTGCCCTCCCATGGCTTCTTTACAGCCCTTTCAGAAGAAGGAGGCTCATTTTCTGCCTGATCTCTCCCATACGTTGTGCTGTGAGAACCAGAGACAAGGGGGGACAGACAAACAGCACTCGACAGATTTGTTGTGGGTCTGTGCCCTAAATGTTTTCCTGCAGTCTTTCCCTCATCAATCGCTTCTGTTTTTCTCCCAACAGATTCAGACGAAGACTGTGTCCCAGTGTGTCGAATACTACTACACCTGGAAAAAACGTGACAGATTTGCCAGCGGTCAGGCTGAATGGACAGAAGAAAAGCTGAAGGGAAACAAGGAGGAGGTGGAAGAGGCTGGAGAGAAGGTAGAAAAACTGCTGGGGGTTGGTGAGAGATGTCGCTCCTCGATGAAGCTATCGTCCCGGGCTCTGGGAAATAATCCCCTTCGTGTTAAACTTGCTGCTGATGATTTTCAGGGATGTTCCGTAACATCCCAGTGCTCCATAAAAGGAATTGCTGGTGACCCGGCTCTGCACGGAGGTTGTCAATACTTGCTCCAATACTGATTGGAGCGACAATGCAATGGGGATTGTTTCTACTCGTGCAGTTTCACCCTCCTCCCATCTAATCTGCACTTGGGTCTCCTCTGTCTCCTGCTGACTTCAGCTGGAACGCTTTCTCACTCTCTTTGAAGGCCCTTTCCTCGAATTACAGGCTTGCTCCGCTTCATCTGGTTGTGGAAGAATCCCAGCGTTTCTTTATTTTCACTAAGAAGAGGTTCCACTAAAGTTCTTTTGCGCGGTTTGCGGCCTGAGGGCTTCCACGCTGCAGTCGCTCGTGCCAAGCAACATCACTCATTATCAGCAAAGCTGCTCAAGTTTCAATCCACCTTAATTTTAATCCACCTTTAATCTCTCTTGTTTAACCAGCAAGGTCCCACCCAGCCAGGGGTACTGGCAGAAACTGAGTAGGACCACGCAGCAAAACACAGCAGAAACTCACAAAATAAAACTAATGACTAAGAAACTAAAAAAAAAAAAAAAAAAAAGAAATAAAAAATCCCTGTTTGTTTTCACCCTTCCAGGGTGTTTGGGAAGGTCAATGGGAGGAATCCTCACATGAAGTGCCATTGCCCGTGGGACAATTGGAAGGCCCCAGCAGCATTTTTAAAGGGAGGCGAAGCCGAGAGAAGCCCAGATGGTGACCTCCTCCAGCTGGCAACTGGGCAACTGTCATCTCAGACCACCAACGAGGTCAATTTACTCTGTTTAGAAAACCCCAATGACCTCTAGCAGAGGGCAGTGCCTGAGCTCTGCGGAGGGTCCACCACCACAAGGTCACCCCCGCTCCAGAAAGACCCAGAAGAAGAGAACAGCAGAGAAATAGTTATCGTATTTAATAGCGTTTCCCTCTTAGGTGATAGTCCCGTGTAGGTTTTAGGTCTTCGTTAGCCGTCTTTTAGGTCTTAGTTTTAGGCTTTAGTGTTCTTCTGATAGGCGTAAGGTTTGTTTTTCTTCTGATAGGAGTAAGGTTTGGTTTTCAGGGATCACGAAATTTTCAGAGTTGGAAGGGACCTCTAGAGATCATCTAGTCCAGCTCCCCAGCTAAAGCAAGATTGCCCAGAACACATTACTCAGGACTGCATCCAGGCGGGTCTTGAAGATCTCCAGAGAAGGGGACTCCACAACCTCCCTGGGCAGCCTGTTCCAGTGCTCGATCACCCTAACCTTAAAGAAGGTTTTTTCTTGTATTTGAATGGAACTTCCAACTTGTGCCCGTTGCCCTGTCACTGGGAACCACTGAAAAGAGTCTGGCTCCATCCTCCTTCAACCCACCCTTTAGATACTTAGAAGCAATAAGAAGGTCTCCCCTCAGCCTTCTCTTCTCCAGGCCAAAGAGTCCCAGCTCTCTCAGCCTTTCCTCATAAGGGAGATGCTCCAATCCCTTAATCATCTAAGCTGCCCTATGCTGGACTCTCTCCAGTAGTTCCCCATCTCTCTTGAAGTAGGAAGCCCAGAACTGGACACACTATTCCAGTTGTGGCCTCACCAGTGCAGAGTAGAGGGGGAGAATGACCTCCCTCCACCTACTGACCCCAGTCAGATTCAACACTTGGCTCCAAATAGGCTGGAAAACTGTCCTTACCCCAATGCATCTCAGAAATCAATCTGCATGAACAGGGAACTGTCACTCTCATCACACTCATCACTGGGGGAACTGGAAAAATATTTATAAAATCTATAGCTACTTAGAGTCCAGACGATAAAAAGCACAACCAGGTCTCATGAGAGAAACTGCAATGGGAAAAGGTCTTGGTTTGATTGGGTTGCTGGATAACAGCTTCAAGTTAAGGGATTTCTTGAGCTACCGCAACCATTTGCTGATTGTCCTCCTCTTCCTTCCCCCTTGCTCTTCTCCTCACAAATCAATGGCAAAGGACACAAAGGGACAGACTTCCTTCATTGCATCCAAATGCCCCAGTGCCTTACATGAACACATTTTAAGGAAAGGAGCAACAGAAGTGACTGACAACATGGAAGAAGACTGTGCAATAAACCATTAAAAAAACCCCCAGACAATTAAACGACACCAGAAAATGCAATTGAAATGCCTCCTCTCTTCTTTGGCACTTGGGAAACTTCATCTGGACTCTTCTGTCCCCCTCCTGGTTTCCACAGCCCAAGAAAAGACTTGCTGTGGGCCCAGCCCAAAGCCTTTGGGATGATGAGGAGCACACAAGAGGCAGGCAGAGGGAGCTGCCTCTGGTCTGCATCAAGAAGAGGAGGCTCGTGGTGGACCCAACTGGTGACTACAGCTGAACAGAAGAAATCCCAGCTAGATAAAAAGGAAAAGATTGTCACCATGAGGCTCCTCAGACACAGCACAAGGGCCCAGAGGGGTTGTGAAGCCTGTCCTTGAGGATACCCAAACATGACTGAACTAAGTCCCAAGCAACGGGATCCAGCTGGGGCTGCTCTGAGCAGAAGCTTGGACTGAAGACCTCCAAGCGTCTCTACCAACCTCTATGCTTCTGTGGTTCTTCGAAGGTGAGCTGTCCTGCCTTCCCCAGATGGGCAGCGACAGCCACAACCTTGTGGAAGGCGGCCTGTCGCATTACCACCCAGGCCCCTACTTCAGATGAAGAGCCACTATCAAGCACGGGGGGCTTTGCCACTTGCAGGGCACTGCGTCAGTGGGAGGGCACTGAGGACCCCCAGCCCTCCTGGGACACTGTTGCCAACATGTTGTTGGGACCCCAGCCACGGGATGAGGAGAGAGCTGGAGCCCAGGGCTCATGAGTGGAGCTGGAAGGTGGTCCCTATGCCCAAGGGGTGGCCTTTCTCTCGGGCAAGCAACATGGCGGGCAGGAGCGAGCCCCAGGAAACAGGCTTTTGGCCCCCTCGACCCTCCTCCTCTTCCCACATTTGGGCACGTTTCAGGCCACAGCCCCCCCCACGCCCAAACATACCATAGTTGGCCACACGCATCAGCCACAGTCCCAATCAACATCACAATGGCTTCCTGATGTCATCAGCCACCTCACACTGCCTGTTCTTGGGGACCTATAAAAGCAGGGGTCCCTGCAGCTGGCCCACAGTTTGCCGAGCTTCCAGGCCCTCAGATGCCAAGCATGCTTGGAAGGAAGAGGAGCTGGAGCAGCGAGGCGCATGGCTGCCCACCTTTGTGTGGAACGCCGCAGAGCCACTCCCCGCAACCGCAGAGGAGGCAGGCTCATCCCAGGAGGAGGAAGCTCAATGAGCAGAGGCGGCACACCACTCCTGATGCCACAAGCGCGGATGACCTCGATATTATAATCAGAGGCATGGAGCGCCTGACCATAAGCTCACCAGGAGATGACACAAGCGCGGCTGACCTCGATATTATAATCAGAGGCATGGAGCGCCTGACCATAAGCTCACCAGAAGACGGCGTGGAGCCCAAGCGCATCTGCCTGCCAGGGAACAGCCAGAGCAGTGAGGCAGATGGCTGTCCACTTTGGCCACAGAGCCACTCCCTGCAACCAGGGAGGAGGAAGGCACCTGCCAGGAGGAGAAAGCGCAAGCAGCGGAGGAGGAACATCACTCCTCATGGTACAGGTGTGAGTGACCTCGCTTCCGCGATCAACGGCACTCAGCGCACGTCTGTAAGCTCACGAGAGAACGGCGTGGAGCACAAGCGCATCTGCCTGCCAGGGAGCAGCCGGCGCAGCGAGGCAGATAGCTGCTCAGCTTGGCATGGGATGCCACAGAGCCGCTTCCGGCAACCATGGAGGAAGAAGGCACCTCCCAGGAGGAGGAAGCGCAATCGGAGGAGGAGGAGGAGGAGCAACATCATCACCCCCCATGGCATAATTGTGACCGCCCTTGCTTCTGCAATCAAAAGCATGCAATCAACAGCATGCAATGAACTGCAAATTTTATGTCTTTAACTTATTAAATTGGGTTGGTGAATGTAAAAGTTCTGGGACTGCTCTTGCTGTTTGTGCCGTAAATAATTTAAGCAATTAAAACTCGTTCCGCTGGGTTGGTGGTGCTGTTATGGTCGGAGAGACCCATAACAATTTATTGTCATTTAGGCAATCATTCTATCACCCGATGAGCCCTCCCCACCCGGGAAAGGGAATCGGGTAAAACAAGGCAAACCGGGAGCTGAAGTATAAACACATTTAGTAGAGTTAGATTAGGTAATTAACATTAACGGCACATTCTCCTTTTGCTCCTCATCACTTGTACGTAAAAAGAACTGAAAATCAAAGAAGCGGCATTGTGTTCACACCTCCTCCCTAAGCCCGCTCCTCACTGCGGGTGCTGCCAAAGCGATGCCAAAAGGTGGGAGTTTGGGGAAAATACCTTGCACAGTATTGAAATACAGGTCCGAAAGCCCCGTATGTGGATTTAAACCACTGCTACCCCACGGAAGGGCTCCACGTGCAGTTTCCTGCTGCGAGTCTCACTGCTGTTCCGCACCGCTTCCAAAAAGTTCTGATGCAAGAATAGAATGTGGCGCAGGTTCTCTGGCACCAGGACAGCGCGAGGGTGCTTTCCCCGGCAGCGAAGGCCTGGTCTGGCAGGAGGGCGGTGGCGGGGATGGCGAGGTACTGCCGGCTCAGCCGCCCCATGGCCGGGAAGCGATGCTCGTTGCTCTGCCACCAGTGCAGCGGCTGGTGCTGCGCTTGCAGAGGGGCTCCAGGATGTAGTTTTCCAGTTGCTGGTGGATCTCGGGGTTCTCTCCATGGTGTCCTTCCCCAAAAGGATGTCGTAGCTGCTCTGAGACGGGGCGCTGGCGCATGGGTCCTTGCGAGCAGGCAGCTGGCTGCCAGCATCTGCACCTGCGGCTCTGGAATCCGAGTTTGGCACCCCAGACTGGGTGGCAGATGGGGACTGTCAGTTGAAAACCCGCAAAAGCATGGTTCTCACTGGCTGGTGCAGCTCGCTTCTCAGGCTGGGGCTGAGAAACCGCATCTCCTGGAAGCGCTGCCCAAATCAGAGGCCTCTTTGGGTCGGGGGTCCCTTTTTTGGTTTCCTGGTTTGTGCTGGACGGGCCCTTGAGGACACTGCGTGTCCGCTGCGGTGTCCTGGTGCTGTAGTAAAATCCCCAACATGGGTTCAATTACAGCATGTCTGCCTCTACCAAAGACAGCAAACTCTCCTTTGGAGCAGGGAATTTGAACCCTCGCTTTGAATTGGACCTTTGACACCATCTTCATGAATGGAACCAGAGGATTAAGATTTAATTTGAAAAAGGAAAGGGAATTTGGATTAGGGAAATGGAAGGTTCTGGGGAATGATTCTGAAAATTGGTGTTGGCATATTAACGAGACCCAGCAACCTGTATTGGTTAAGCAAACAGGACCATGTGATCGATTCCCTCGGGGAATGCAGTTCCCTTCAGTGTGGAAGACTGCAGAACACGGAGAATGGCATTACGTGCAATCTACTCCTTGGTGTATGGATTGGACAGGGAATCAGTCAAAAGAGAAGATAGGAAAAATTAATTTGCCTCCTGCTTGGATGGCAGAAATCTACGAGAGGCAATAGAAGTCGGATGGTTGAAGAAGATCTTGCATGGCTTTGAGTTTGCCCGGACCAGATGGCTGCAAAGCCTATTGTGAAACCCAATCATTTTTGTGATCGTAGTGATTTTTGTTTGTGTTTTGTTTGGATGTCTTAAGAGTATCGTTAACAAGCAATTATCTCAACCTTATGTATTAGTGATATGGGATAGGAAATGAGGCTCACTGAAGTACAGAAAGACTTGGGTAAGTCTCAAAGGGAGGGAATTGTTGTAGTAAAATCGACATAAACCAGGAAAATTAAATGGAAAATGTAATTGAAGCAACAAAGGAAACCTGCTGCTGCTCAAGCCCTAGATACTGCCCCAACTCTATTTATTTACCTAATCTCAAAATAGAGAAATAATTAGTAGACACGATTTCTCTATGATTCAGTTAAGGAACTACCCAGCAGACAGTGTAGCACTGTTGATAAGCAGGGCATTCCTATCAAGAGAGCGACGAACTGTAGGCCTGGTCAGCAAACCCAGAAACCCACTTGAAACTGCCGAGATCAGAGGAAAAGCAGGTAAAAGGGAGTTCCGGCAGGGGGAGATGGTGGCCACCCACTCATTGACCACCTCCCCAAACGATACCACCTATTAAAAACATAAGAGTGGAAAAAGAAGACAGAGTCTGCGCACTCATTTACGTGGGAAGCAAAGAAATCTCGACCAATCATTAGAGGGAATGACAGTGAATATGTATTAATTGTTTGAATATGTAATAATCAATGTGTAAAAGTGGAGATTTTTGGAACTAAGGTGTGAGCGCTCCCGTTTTGGGACAAGCACCCATTTCTGCTATTAATGGCATAAACTTAGAAATACCTCTGCTCGGTGTGTTATTGGCTTGCCCAGCAGGTAAAGAACCCAGATTTGGGAGGACAGTGGGGTGTCCGTAAGGGGTCCTGGGCGGCGCTTATGGGGTCCTGGGGGGGACTCCTGCAGGCCATAGGGAGTCTGGGGCAGCCCTTCAAGGATCTGGGGGTCCCCTCTGGTGCCTCTGGGGAGGCTTTTGTGGCTGGAGAGGGCCGAGCTGGTTTCAAGAGGTGCTTCCTCCCTTTCTCCAGCCCACCCAGCTCCCCTGACACCACCCTGCCCCCCAGGTTGGTGGGTGCCAGCAGTGCCAGCCTGTCCCACTGGGTCGGGCACTGAGGGGGGCACAGCCCCAGCCGCGGGACGGGAAGAGGAACCACAGCACCAGGGATAAAACGTTGGTCTCTATTTCTTTAACATTTCCCATGGGGAGCACCCCAGGGTTCCGCGGCTGCACCACAGCTGGTGCCAGGAGGGACTGCAACGCCCCCCCCGTGGAAAGATTAATAAAAATTATCAATAATACAGCATTGGTCACACGTTAAGGAAAGGGATACAATCAAAAGGCTTCTGTGTGAGCCGACTCGGGCAGGACGCAGGAACGACCACAAGACCACGGATGAAAGACAAAGAACAAATGTGATCTCAATACCTCGCGAATCGGGGAGTCTCCGCAGCAACGCCCGGGCAGAGGGACACAAGTAGGGGATGCAGGCGCCACAGGGCAGGAGAAAGTCCTTGTTAGCAGCAGCGTGAGCTCCAACTCGCTGTTCTCGCCTGCTTTTCAAGGGTTCAAGCAGGCATAGCTTTCCAGTGCGCTTTGATCTTCTTCAACACCAAAGCAGTGATCTCCTGTATGCCAGAGAAGGTGTCCCTGAGCCCATCCCAGGCTCACGGTATCTAAGTGTGGATATTCCACTTGAGAGCACACATGGGGCTGAACAACAATTAGTGTGACAGATGTGTTGTCCAGCACCCCAGGTGCGCGGCGCTTGAGCAGTCCTCCTCACCAATCTTCTGTTACTTTCCCACATTCCACCCCCTCGCTCAAGAGACCGCTTCTGCTGGGGCTGACAAAGTTGGAAATGTTCATTCAAACTTGTGGGGTGTAATACAGAGTAATTTACAGAGGCATGAAATAAACACACATAGAAAAAGGAATAAAATAGCCAAAAAGAAGGCTACATATGAAGACAACTCTTAAAAACTAAACTAATTCAGAACTTGAGTATCATTTTTGTAGGAGTGCAGAGGCTTCCTAGTATTGCCAGTTAGCGAAACTGGAAAGCCACTGTTACGAGAGACTTTCAGACAGTTCTGAAATGATTTTTGCCAGTCAGTGTAAAGCAGCTTCCTTGAATGGAATACCTCGTTGGTCAGTTTTGGGTCACCTGTCCTGCCCGCTCCTCCCCACAGGTGCGACACCTCTATGCTTTTCTGCTTAGAATCATAGAATCACAGAATTGTCTAGGTTGGAAGAGACCCTTGGGATCATCGAGTCCAACCATCTACCCTACTCTACAAAGTTCTCCCCTACACCATATCCCCCAACACCACATCTAAACGTCTCTTAAACACATCCAGGGATGGTGACTCAACCACCTCCCTGGGCAGTCTATTCCAATGCCCGACCACTCTTGCTGTGAAAAATTCTTTCCTAATGTTCAGTCTAACTCTACCCTGTTGGAGCTTGAAGCCATTCCCTCTTGTTCTGTCATTAATTACCTGTGAGAAGAGACCAGCACCAACCTCTCTACAGTGCCCTTTCAAATAGTTGTAGAGAGTGATGAGGTCTCCCCTCAGCCTCCTCCTCCTCAAACTAAACAGTCCCAGCTCCTTCAACCGCTCTTCGTATGATTTGTTTGCTAGGCCCTTCACCAGCTTCGTTGCCCTCCTCTGCACTCCCTCCAGCACCTCGATATCTCTCTTGTATTGAGGTGCCCAAAACTGGACACAATATTTGAGGTAACCTCCCTGGTATCGAGGTTAGACTGACAGGTCTGTAGTTACCTGGATCCTCCTTTTTGCCTTTCCTATAGATGAGTGTTACATTTGCCACCCTCCGGTCCATTGGGACCTCCCCAATTAGCCATGACTTCCTGTAAATCATGGAAAGCGGTTTGGCGAGCACGTCTGCCAACTCTTTCAGCACTCTGGGGTGTAGCCCATCCAGTCCCATAGACTTGTGTGCATCCAAGTTACGTGAGTGGGCACCGAAGGCCTCTGGGATGCATCGGCCCCTCCAGCGTGCTCCAACACTCCTCTCTGCTGCGTGTGGCTGGTGTGGCAGGAGTAGGATGGGCTTTACGGCACTGCTTTTGCCTGGGACGGAGTTAGTTTGCTCCACAGCAGCCTAAATGGTGCCCTGTTTTGGATCCGTGACCAAAACAGTCCTGATAACACAACGCAGTTTTAGCTGTCGCTGAACAGGGCTTGCACAGCAGCAAGGCCTTCTCTGCCTCTCATGCTGACCCACCAGCAACTAGCCTGGGGGTGGGCAAGAAGATGGGAGAGGACACAGATGGGACAGCTGACCCCAACTGACCAAAGGGATATCCCACGCCATAGGACGTCATGTTCAGCAATAAAAGTCGGGAAAAGATAGAGCAAGATGTTGGGGGAAGGTCTGTTGAAGGCTATGGCATTTGTCCTTCCAAGTGACTGTTATGTGTGATGGAGCCCTGAACATAATGAGTAGCAAAAGGTGCAGTTGCTCTAAATTTTGGCATCTGCTGTCATCTCAGTTGGACAAAGGAATTTCCCAACAACCTCCAAGGAGATGACCCCAGATGTTGCTCCATCTCTCAGAGTTGCTCCCTTAGAGCTTGCAGTTCCCTGCACGTACCCTGGACCAACTCAGTACCTCCCATGTCACCAGGTGTTTGTGTCTGAGCAGCTCACCACTGCCCTCCACCTCCAGTCATTAGCAGCAGAGCCCAGACAAGGAGCTCCCACCAGGGCGGCTGTGTTGTGCACACCGGAGCTGAGGCAAGAGGAATCCCACCTCCTTTGATGTATACGTAGTGTGCATGGGAGGGAACCGAGTTCCCTCCTGTCCCCAGGACTGAAAACACCAGAGGAGGTGCCTCAATTGACTCAGCTGAATCCCTTCCCTTCTCAGGGGTAAAGGAGATCCCTCCCTGGCACTGTCTGGTTGTCCTGCCTAACGATGGGACAAGGCAAGACAATTCTCACGCCCAGCTGCTTTCCTGGAAGGAGAAATGACACTGCTGGAAAGAAGCCTTTGACCCCGGCTGAGAAAGGGAACATCAGTGATTCCTTCTGAAAAAGGAGCAAGGAGACAATTGTGAGAGAATGAGGTAACTTCAGAAGGCGGCCACCCAGCAACCCAGAAAACCAATAAGAAATCAAGAGACCACCAACCAGAATGAAGCGATTGCACTTGGGCATTGGGTGATGGGCGGTATTTTCTGGGGAATCTGTCTGTAAGGGTATAATTGGGGTGCGCAATCTGCAGTAGGGGTCCCTCCCTGGAGGCAACAGCTCGAACTGCTCTGTGTGTTGGGTAAATAAACCACCGAGTTACTCAGCAGACTGGCGACTCGTCTTCTGCGAGGGGCAACCTGGGGCTGAGCCCTGTTGGGGTGGCACACACATAATTCCTACCACAGTCTTACTGGCAGCTGCGTAATTCCTGAAACAACAAGCCAGAGGCTTCTCCTGCCCTAACACCTACTCAAACACAGATGACATTACAAGCAGCTGCGCAAGCCAGATCCTGCTCCTGCCCTCAGGCAGGCACCTCTTCAGGCACATGGGACAGCACAAGCACATGAACAAGCCAGGTGTGACCTTCTACACTATCACCTACTCACCCAGCTGTGGCAGCACAAGCAGCTGCACAAGCCAGGGCCTTCTCCTGCCTTAAATCCTGCTCATCCACCAGTGACCTCACAAGCACCTGCACAGCAGGAGCACCCTTACTGCCAACCCCCAAGATTTTGCCCCTCCATCTCCCTCTCCATTTCTGTCTCCCACTTCCCCAGGCTCTCCCCTCTCCCAGGCACCTTTCTCACCCGCTCCATGACATCCCAACATCTCCGGCTGTCACTGTGTTTGTGTGGCAGATGGTACCTCAGAAGCATTGTCCCAGCCACATCACCTGCATCTCCTTCTGTTCTCATCATTACTGCGCCAGCTGTCTGATGAGCTTTTGCACCTCATGCACCCTCTCATCCTGCCTCCCTTCTGCTCTTAAACCTGCAAGAGAAGTGACAGCCAGGCGGTGCCCCCTCTGTGGCATCTTACCAGCACCTGCCTGAGATGCACATCTGGTGGGAACTGTCACCATCAGCCCCAGCATGGCGGGAAGTCTTCTCTTGGCACAGCAACAGCTCTGGCCGTGCTTCATGCGTACCACGCTTCCTGAAGGAGAACCACAGCACTCAGTGCCTCCTGGGAAGAGCTGATTTGAAGGCAGCTTTGCCGCAGGTCCCCAGGCCGCTCCAGGGGTTCTTCCTCTCCCCCGGCTCAGCCACAGGTCCCACATCTGGCTCCTTCCAGCAGGATTTTGCAGAGCCTGTTCCAGCTGTGAGCACCGGGCCAAGGGCTCGGGGCACAAACAGCCCCCACCCCCCAAGGCCCAGCCCACAATGCGACTCTGTCCCCAAACTACTACACCTGCCAAACAGGCTCTCCCGCTACCGCAATGATCTTCCCTTTTAAGAAGAGCTTACGTAGTCGCACACCATGAGAGGGCGGTTTGGGCTTCAGTCCCAGAACAAAAGATTTCCCATTACAGAATCTCAGCCAACACCTCCAGGAGCCTCTTGTCAGCGACCCACAAACACTGTGTTGCAAAGAAAGCTGACAGCTGATACAAAGTATCTTTTCCTCCACAAATCTTTGTTTCCCTCCTACCCTCAGACTAAACCAGTAATAATCAGACGATTATACTGTCATTACCACCGGTCTGAAACCCCTCCAAACCATCACTCACAGATGTCAACGTGGACATCTCTGCCTGACAAGAGACGACCGGCCCCAAAACTGGATCTTAGGGTGTCCTGGCTCTACTGAAGCCAAACCATTTAGAATAAGGATACAAACAAGTTTCAGAGAAAGCAGCATAGTTAGTGAAAGAGGTGAGAAATGTGATGTGTCTCAGCCACCCCTAATTTCACAGGAAGTTTCAAGAGTTTTTGTTTTTTTCTTTTTTAATCACTGCCCAGCACAAGTGAAAAAGCACACACCCACTCTTTTAAGGAGAACGGAAAACTACAAGAGTAGGACTGTCGAGATCTGAGCAGCTCAACCACTGCCACAGCATTTTCTGTCCCTATGAGCAGTCCTGCCCCATTCTGAGTGTCCTGGTTTGAGGTAAAACAGAACCAATTTTGTTTAGTTACTTCGCTTCTTAGCTGGGCCTCTTCTAACTCCTGAAGTTAACTGCATATTGTGCAGACAGTTCACTCTCTCAGAATGATAAGGCCAATTGTTTATAGCTGATGCCCAGGCATGGTATGCAGAGAGGCTCTTGCTTATACTTATTGCTATAACCCCCACGGCCAACCAACTTTGTTATTTGCCCTGTCGGAGGGTCGGAAGCAGAAAAGCATAGTTGGGTCCCACCTGTAGGGAGGAGCGGACAGAACAGGTGACCCAAAACTGATCAACAGGGTATTCCATCCCATCTACCTCATGCTCAGTATAAAAGCTGAGGGATCAAAGGGTCACGGGCTCTTCCTTCAATGGCCGATGTCTGAGGAGGACTCTGTTCATCTGCCTGTGATCCCCATCCGTAATCCATTTCCGGAATCCAGTTCCCGTCCGTCACTGAGTCCAGCCTGGGACTGCCCCTGTGCCAGCCGGTGTTGCGATTGTCATCTCGGGAGCTTGATACAACTTTGTATATATTTTTCATTATTGCTTTTTATTTTATTATTAATATTTCATTAAAGTAGTTTAGTTCCTTCTAAACTCATAAGTCTCTTTCCTCCTCTGCCTCTCTCTTTGAAGAGGGGTAGAGGGGAGCATCTGTCAGTCCCATCTTGGGTTCCCCAGGTCACCAGTAGTGGATTAAGGCCTAAACCACGACATTGAGCCACTCAGAAAGCGCCCACAAGGACCATCTCACTCACCGCCTTAATTACAACTAGCGGTGGCCTCAGCACCCTGAAGCTGTTTTCTGTCACTGCACACATGGAGTTCATACGGCCTTTCTTGATGCAGCCTCCTTCCTCATGGGACTTCCCACTGAGTACCAAGATGGCAGCTCTACACTGTACGTCCACAGAGCAGATTCCACCCACTGTCCCCTGCTCACAGCAAGAACAAACAGCCCTGTCCTCTCCCCTGCCCATCTCCACACTCGCTCGGGAGGAGCTGCTCTCGCGCCCCTTGCGGCCCGAGAATTCCTGACGTGCTGCTCAAGGCCATGACGGCGGTCACGCTGCGCCTGCACCCACATCCCTATTCTTCATCCCCAGGGACACTGCCTGGCCCTGTGGATTCTCACCTGCCTACAGCAGCTCTTGCCCTCTCTCTCACCAGCGTTTTAGAAAAGCACCCTATTTCTTCTGAAGACCTGCTCTGACCTCCCTACAGGACAGGCCCAGAGGCCGTGGCTGTGGCTGGTAAAGTGGCTGTGGCTTGATGAAGTAAGGCGGGGAGCCAGCAGAACTGCCACCTTGGATTTCCGAAGGGCAGACTTTAGCCTCTTTAGGAGAATGGTCGAGAGTGTCCCTCGGGAGGCAGTTTTGAAGAGCAAAGGTGCCCAGGAAGGCTGGGCATACTTCAAGCAGGTGCTCTTAGAAGCACAGGAGAAGGCCATCCCCGTGTCTGGAAAAACGAGCAGACGGGGAAGAAGACCAGCTGGCTAAATAGAGAGCTTTGGCTGGACCTCAGGAAAAAAAGGAAAGTTTACATTCTCTGGAAAAGGGGGTTGGCAACTTATGAGGACTATCAAGATATAACAAAGCTATGTAGGGGGAAAATGTGAAGGGCCAAAGCTCAATCAGAACTCAGCTTGGCCACTGCAGTTAAAGACAATAAGAAGAGATTCTTTGAGTATATGAATAGAAAAAGGATGATTAGGGAAAATGTAGGCCCACTGGCGAATGAGACAGGTGCCCTAGCGGTGGAAGACACAGAGAAGGCAGAGTTCCTGAATGCCTTCTTTTCTTCGGTCTTCACTGCTAAAGCTGTCCCTCACAAATCCCATACTCTGAAGGCAAAGGAGAAGGTCTGGAGAGAGGAAGATTTTCCCTCAGTTGAGGAGGACCGGGTCAGAGACCACTTGGCCAAGCTGGACATTCATAAGTCCATGGGCCCTGACGAGATGCACCCGCGAGTGCTGAGAGAGCTGGCAGATGTTATTGCTAGACCACTCTCCATCATCTTTGAAAGGTCATGGAGAACAGGAGAGGTGCCTGAGGACTAGAGGAAGGCTGACATCAATCCGATCTTCAAAAAAGGCAAGAAGGAGGACCCAGGGAACTACAGACCAGTTAGTCTCACCTCTGTCCCTGGGAAAGTAACGGAGCGACTCATTCCGGATGTCATCTCTAAACACGTTGAGGAACAGCAAGTTATTGGAAGTGGTCAACATGGATTTACCAAGGGTAAATCATGCTTGGCCAATCTGATAGCTTTCTATGATGTTATAAGTGGTTGGCTGGATGAGGGGAGAGTCGTAGATGTCATCTACCTTGACTTTAGCAAGGCTTTTGACACTGTCTCCCATGACATCCTCATTAGGAAGCTGAGGAAGTATGGGCTAGATGAGGTGACAGCGAGGTGGATTGAGAGTTGGCTGCGGGACAGAACTCAGAGGGTTGTGATCAGCGGCACAGAGTCTAGTTGGAGGCCTGTAACCAGTGGTGTCCCCCAGGGGTCAATACTGGGTCCAATTTTGTTTAATATATTCATTAATGACCTGGATGAGGGGACAGAGTGTATCCTCAGCAAGTTTGCTGATGATACCAAACTGGGTGGAGTGGCTGACACCCCAGAGGGCTGTGCTGCCATCCAGCGTGACCTGGACAGGCTGGAGAGCTGGGCAGAGAAGAACCTAATGAGGTTCAAGAAAAGCAAGTGCAAGGTCCTGCACCTGGGGAGGAAGAATGTAAAGCACCAGTATAGGTTAGGGGCTGACCTGCTGGGAAGTAGCTCTGAGGAGAAGGATCTGGGGGTCGTGGTAGACAGTAAATTATCCATGGCCCTGCAATGTGCACTTGTTGCCAAAAAGGCCAATGGAATCCTGGGCTGCATAGGGAAGAGTGTGGCCAGTAGGTCGAGGGAGGTCATTCTCCCCCTCTACTCTGCACTGGTGAGGCCACAACTGGAATGCTGTGTCCAGTTTTGGGCTCCCCAGCTCAAGAGGGACAGGGAACTGCTGGAGTGAGTCCAGCGAAGGGCAACTAAGATGATTAAGGGCTTGGAGCATCTCCCATATGAGGAAAGGCTGAGAGAGCTGGGACTCTTTGGCCTGGAGAAGAGAAGGCCGAGGGGAGACCTTATTATGGCGTACAAGTATCTAAAGGGTGGGTTGAAGGAGGATGGAGCCAGGCTCTTTTCAATGGTTCCCAGTGACAGGACGAGGGGTAATGGGCACAAGTTAGAACACAGGAAGTTCCGTTCAAATACACAGAAACACTTCTTTACGGTGAGGGTGACAGAGCACTGGCACAGGCTGCCCAGGGAGGTTGTGGAGACCCCTTCTCTGGAGATCTTCAAGACCCGCCTGGATGCAGTCCTGAGTGATGTGCTCTGGGCAATCCTGCTTTAGCAGGGGAGTTGGACTAGATGATCTCTAGAGGTCCCTTCCAACTCTGAAAACTCCGTGATTCCAATACAGAATTGCGCAGGCATGAAAAATACCCCGTGATTCAACTTGTTTCACTCGTTTAAGACAAGGCTTGTAGCTACAAGACAGTTGAGACAATTTAAAACCAGAACTAACCTGCACTCCCCCTTTGACTGGCAGCACTGTCTTTCTCAGTTCTTTGTATTTCTTTCTTCCCTCCGGAGTATATATCAAGATTTTCCTGACTCAAAGAAACAAGAAAGGTCAGTCACAAACACACAGAAAAGCAGACACCCATCAACTTGGG
The DNA here is from genome assembly GCF_965231255.1 of Vanellus vanellus. Lineage (NCBI taxonomy): Eukaryota > Metazoa > Chordata > Aves > Charadriiformes > Charadriidae > Vanellus > Vanellus vanellus. Next base: position 82,067 of record NW_028127973.1, on the reverse strand, counting down.
GACTGCACAGGAGCACTCTCATGGTCCTGCCTATATGCACAAAATTAAATTAAGGCACCATTCGCCTACACAGCGAGCAATTCCAGCTCAAAGTCCAGCAGCACTCACAGCCACGTATCCCACACACCCCTCCCTCCCCTCAGGCCCTCCCCTCCTCAGGCCCCTCGGCCCCGCCCCCGGATGGCTGTGACTGACAGCCCAACACCGGCTCCGCTGATTGGCTCAGCCCTGGCCAATGGCACGCGAGGGAAGACCCCGTGGTGAACCAGTGGAGGAGGGCTCCCTCACAGCCTGCCCGGGCCTCAGGTACCCGTCGGCGGCCTGAGCCTCTCTTCCCCCCAGAAGGGCGCTCCTGGGTAAGATTCGAACACTTCCCCGGGACACTTAGAGATCTCTACAGAGTGGTTTTATAGCTTAGCGCATTTGTAACGGAGCTGCATTACTGACGTCTGTAGTATTCGCACGGGCTTTGCAGACAGTCACTGTCACCAGCAATCCAAAAGAAGTCGTGTCTCTGTTGTTTAAGCAAACAGAGTGTTAAGGAAACCACTCCTGCCCTTTCTCTTCCTGCGGGTTTTGAGAAGAAGAGGCCCCGTGTCCCCAGCCCACACGTGGGGTCTGGGCAGCTCCATGCCTTGTGTTTGAACCGGGAATTGGGATGTTTCAGTTTTCTTCTGTGATCAGGCCTGGTTGTGAAAAGGCCAGTTGTAGTGGTTAGGGTTTGATGGGTGAGGAACAGTAAATCTTATTGAACTTTTCCTTTTTTTAGGTTTTGTTTAGGGGGCTCGTTGTCTTCACGCCCTCGAGTTCTGCTCCAGGTCAAGCGAAGCCCCATGGAACTGGCCCTAAGGGCAGCGGCGGCCATGGACCAGCGCCCCTTCGGCGTCGAGAACGTGGTTCATTTCGAGGTGAATCTCCCTGTTTTTTTCAAAAGCGGGGGTCTGGTTTGTAGCGAGGCTTAAAACCCCGGTTTGTGCCTAAACGTGGGGCTGATTTCAACCTCGGGGGCTGCGACTCCATCCAGCTCCGACTCACAGCCCTGGCAGCACCGTTAGCGCACCGGGCTCAACGTTCTCTTGTATTTTGAAGGGTTTTTTACAGATCGGCAGCAGCCGGGGATATTTAGCAGCTGTGTATTGGTGGCAGAATCCGTGTCATGAAAAGATCTTAGGGGTACAGAGGTGAATAAGTGGGGTTTTTTTGTACCTCAAAAATGTTTCTTGTTTCTTTGTACCTGTAAAAAGATGTTCAAATCAATAAGGCTGAAGAAGACGGTAACAATCGTAACACCTCTGTTTTGCAGGAACTTCACTATCATAAAATTACACCCTAGACAGGAATATGTTCTGTTGGTTTGTTTTTTGTTATGAGTCCTTGCAACCTGCTCTCCAGCTGGGAGTGGGAAATGCAAAGGCATTAAAATGATAGATTTGCTAAATATGTTGCAAAGGTCTGTATTACTGGCTTTCCCTGAAGCGGGGAAAATACATCCTGTTTAATTGTTGTTTGCATTTGAAATTCTCTGTGAAATGGATTAAGCAGTATGGGCTTCTTTTTGTGGGTCTGCCCTTGGAAGGAGAGCGCCTTTAGGAAAAGGCTTTTCTGGAGGGGACAGAGAACTTAATTGCTGATGGCTCTAAAAGCGCGCCCTGTTTGGTGGCCTGAAAACAAAACCCGTGAAAATCCATGACTGAAAAATGAGACTTTCTCCTAATGATCGGGGCTGCTGTTTCTACTGATTCGCCTGTGAATAACAGCTCGTTCCTTACTCGTGGCTGAGGACCCTTGAATTGTTTCCCAAAGCCTAAGGCAGCGGGAAGGGCTGGGGTTGTCAGATCACTGCAAATCAAATAAACCAGAGCGGTTTGGAGTTGTCTCGTTCCCTCTGTCTTTTCCCAAGAAAGAGGGGTGGAAGAATGGTAGAATTTGTTACATTGAAGGTCGGTGGTAATCCAAAGCTGCAGAGCGAGCTCGGTGCCCGTGGAAGGGGAACTGCTCTCTCAAGTGGAAGTACTTGGTGTCTCGTTGCCTGTGGGACAGAAAGGGACATCAAGAGTCAACCAAACGACTTTCTCGCCTTCAGAGATGAGGCTCTGGAGGTCACGGTTAATTGAAGGTAGTTGTGGAAGTGTGCCTTACTGAGCAACATGCTGTGTCTGGCTCGGGGACTAAATATCTCCAATGTTTGGGGTTGGTTTAAGTGCTTTTTGGTTATTAGCTGGATGTCACTCTTCCAAGCGCCTCTTGCGCTCTCCACAGGGGTTTGCTGCTGCCTCCTGCGTTGGGCCGAGGGGACCGGCAGCCCTCAGGACAGGGAATTTCTCAGGTGCGGAGGTTAAACCCTGTCGGTGCTGCTTAAAAACTGCTCTGATGTTACTGCGGCGGTCACAATGTGAAATCTGGTGGCTTAGGGGAGCCTAAGATTTGCATTCCTCGTAACTGCGGGGGATTTTGGGGAGCCTGTGTGGTACAATCCCCTTCCTGCTCCCAGATTCCTGTCGCTGACCCGGCAGCGGGTGGTTGGAATAACTGATGCCCGCAGCGGCTGAGGGTCGACCTGATCCCGTCATTGCTGGAGCTCTGGAGCCGAGGAATGGGAGCGTGGCCCATTTCCATCATGGCTTGTGAGGGAAATAATGCGGTTTGATATAGTTGCGGTGTGGAAATGGCGATTCCTCTTTACACGTGTGCTTACAGGGTGCACGCAGGTGTTTCTTAATGCCTGCGAAGCTTTATGAGATTGGTTAATGAGCGTTGCTTTGCTGTGCAAGTGCAAAGTGTTATTTTCATGGAGAAACAAACTCAGATGTTCCCTTTATTTTTCTTTTGTTAAAGGCAGAATGCCTATTTTAAAGCTTTCCTTGCAGGCAGAATAACATCTGCTTTTGAGGATTGTTTCTTTCCCTGCAGGGTGGAAAAATCTACAGCCTCGCTAAGGCCGCAGAGGAAGAAAACTCATCAGTTTTCAAGAGCAAACTGCAGTTTGGAGGGGGGGTGGTCTGCCAGAGCGCCTTTTAGCACCTCGTCAGGCACATTTCTTTTCCCTCAGGGCTGAGATGTAACATAGCCTTTTCATTTGGCTGGGTTTTGGTTGTATGAATTAATGGGTGTTTCAATGAGAACCACAAGACCTAATTTCTGAGTCTCCCTCCTAAGAATTGTTGAGGGACGGAAGCGGGACAGGGAGGTAACCCGAGTGAAATGCTGAAGGCTTTTAAGGATGGAATGAGGAATGGCGGGGCTTGTTCTGGTCACACACTATGACAATAAAAGGCCACAAGTTCCCCGTGGAGGTAAAGAACCGACAATTTGAGAGAGCGTTAATGGATTTGCCTCATCGAAAGGTTACCCGGGCAATACGGGGGTCACTCTCCATCTCATTCCTGGTGAGCTGCCTGCCTGTAAAGACCATCATTGCATTATAATCACAGAGGCAGGCCCTGAATTGAGGTTTGGGAAGCCATTAGCTAATTTTATGGTAATTCTTTTTTTTGCAGAGTGAGTCTGTGACTCGGATCTCTCTGCTGCGGGTGAGACACGTCCTTCCCTCTGCTTTCGCAATGGCCGCTTTCCTTGGGCGCAGGGACCGCACAGCCCTCTGCACGTTTCTCAGTAAGTAAATTGTGGCTGTGCCGCCTTCCTGCCTGGCCTGGGGAGCTTGTCCTTTACTGAGTGAGAAAGCAAGTTTTGCCCTGGAAGAAATAAAGAGATTTTTATACTCTCTGTCCTTCTGTGCAGCACTGCTGTCCCAATGCAGCCTCCGGAGAGGTGCCTTTCCTCCAGCTCTCGAACCATGGCAGGGAAGGGACCTGCTGTCTCATTCAGATGGACGAATTTCATTGTTCTTCGGCAATAAATGAAAGTGGTGACAATTGTTACCTGGTCCACCCTGCCCTGGGGGTCTGCCCACTCTTCCCTTTCCCTGTGGGAAGGCTCCGAGGATCTCCCGGGCTATAGGAACAGGCAGGCAGTAAGGATGCTGTGCTGGGAAGCTTTGACTGCCTTTGCTGTCTTCCTCCTGTGGATGGAAAGATCGATCCGCAGCACTTTGGAGCTCACCTTCCCCAAAAGCTCAGGTTGCCTTTTGTTATCCAGAAACAGCGCATTTTTCTGTGCAGGAAACAAGACTATTCAGAAATTCCAGCACAGTATGGAAGAAAAACACGTTTGGAGTTTTAATGCAGGTCATTCTTTTTTGGTGTTCTGGTTAAAAATTGACGTCTGTAACTTTGAAACTAATATTTGTATGCTTCTGTCAATGGATACAATTCACATAGCCGCTCAAAGGAGAAGGGATCTTAAGCACCTCCCTTATTTCAGGCTGTATCATGATACAGCTCTTCTGCTGCTGGCCATCAGTCTCGGAGTAGATCTTGCCATTTCGATCAGGTTTTGAGGAAGAAATACCCAATTTTCTTGCCTGATGGGGCACAAAAGGGCTCGAAGGGCATCACGGTAATGCTATTGGTGTCAAGACGGGGCTGTGGGAGTTGTTAGAGGGCAGTTGGTGATGCTCTGCTGAGAAATAACTGCCGTACCTGACACGTCCCTTCCTTCAAAGCGGGTGCGTGCTATCATGCTGTTCCCAACTTGCCTTCCTCACCTCCTCTGCCTTATCGATTTCAGATACGTCAACATGAGCAGCGACTTTCAGGCGGAGATCCAAGACCTGCAGGACAGTTCCCGGTTGGAAGAGGAGGAAGAGGGAGCGTTGCTGGTGTGGAAGCCCTGGGGAGACATCGAAACAAACCTGGATACCTGCTCCAAGATTGTGCCAGGGGAAAGAGCCAACCTCGAGCATGCCTTGCACCGCCTGCATGATGCTCTGGTAAGAAGCAGCTGGTTTTGAATTCCTACCGGTCTAGGACAGCCTTTGGCACTGGGGTGAGCTGGGAGTCGCTCCCGAGTTTTCTGTTCCGCAGGCTCGAATTTCTTTGCTAAAGGGGCAGAGTTAAGGTCTCGTGGGTTGACAGACGCCATGTATCAATAGGAGCTTGTTTTGTCTCTTGTCAATTCTGTGACAATTGGGAGAATAGAAGTCCTCCTACTCCCAGTGCTGGGAATGAAGGAATATTAGCTAAAACCCGAGGTCTACCCCGGAGAAATGTCCTGTCCTTGAGAACTGCACCGTCCCTGGGTGCTCCTTGCTGAGCAAACGCCTCCAGCCTGAACCCGGTGAAGCCCCGAGCGGGTCTGCTTTGCTCCCTCTTCTTCGAAGAAGGGATTTCACACTGCTGACGTGTGGCAGAGGACTCGGCATCTGCTGCGTTTGCACGAGGAGGCTCTACCTGCAGCAGGGATGAGCCCAAAAGGACTCCAGCAGCAAGCAGTCTTCTCCTGGAGGTGGTGGCTGGTGGAGTGCCACAGCTTGGTTCCCAGAGATCTCCACAGGTTCTGGTTTCTTTATTTAACAAGCAGTGCTTTTTTATATTCTCTTACCCAGGTGCTTATCTATGCATATATTCAGCATTCTACTTTTGCCCGATACGCTCTCACATCACACGCTGTTCATGCTCTGGTCAAAGCCAGGATGTTTGCCAACCCTTATCCTTTTACTTAGCTCTTCTCAGGACTCCCCAGTCTCTTCAAGGGTACATGGATATCTGCTCAACGTTGATGTTAAACTTGCATTCTGATCCCTCGGACCAGCCGAGGTTTCCCACAATTCCCCCTTTTTGTATTTGTGCTACAAATGCCGCCCCCATCACCCGCTGCAGGGCCCTTTGCAGTAGGGAGATGAGACATGGCACCATCATTAGCACAACTACAACTATCAACAATATTATTAATCCTGCTTTGACCACTGAAACCAGCCATCCCGAGAGTCCCCAGTTCTGCAAAAGGTGATCAAAAGAGAAGAACCCATCCTCTTCCTTTAATTTTTTCATTCATTCCATTAACTCTTGTATGCGCGCATGAATGGATTGAGAATGGTCTGATAAGTTCATGCAGCACATCCCATCAAAATCTTGACAACCATGACCTTGAGCCAGCAACAAAAAATCTATTGCAGCTCGATTCTGCAGTGTGGCATGTCTGACTGAGTCCACATCTAGTAGTAAACTACTTAAAGCTGAAGATGTAGCATTAGATTGCTTAGCCAGCCAACACCCAAGCTTGTTAAGCATAGCGAGTGCTTTAGCTGACGCCACTCTGGGGCCTAAAAAGGATGCCATGATTATTTCTCCAGGGTTCCAAAATTGTACATTGTCATCGCAGCTATTTTTGAATGCATGAGCACTTCATTTTGGGCACCTATAGTGTTACACAATCATAGATGTATTTGGTGTTAGTAAGGTTAATCTTCCTAAACTACAGGGTCCCCGTTTTATATGAGAGGGGATACCAGGCCATGCTCTATCTCCACAAATGAGAAAGATTCCCGCTGGCAAGCTAAGAGGATGATTAGTAGATTTAGAGATATTAGTTGATGTGTAGTTGCACCAAGCAGATTCATTTCCATAAACAATCAGACTAGAATTAATACATTGAATGTTTGACTGATTTTTGCCACTATAATTAAAATACAAGCAGTAATCCATTTTAACAGAACCCAGTAATTCTAGTTCTTGTGGTTTGAGGTTACTGTATTGCAGATAGGGTACCCAGGCATCCCAATTATCAACTACGTCACCCCCTTTTGTCAAGTGCTTCAGAGACTCTAACTCCGGCACAGGTCAGGTGTCTAAGGGCTGTCCCAGCAGACATGTTGAGAAAGGATTTTCTGGTGATGAGGTTGACAAACAAAGTGTGTCCTGGCCCGTTAAGTTTGCTAGGGTGACCCACACATTAGTCTTTGCTTGTGCGGGCATCCAAAATCCCGAGACAGGAGTAACTAGAGTCACGCATGCCAGGATCAAGTGCAAAGCCTTCATCCTGTGAGTTCATGTGAGGAGTCGTTGTCTGTAGACTTTAGGTATGGACGAATATACCTGGACGGCACCCACTGTGGTCCGTGATCTGTGGAGACATAAGCATAACCTCTTCCCCACGTGATCACGTCATACGGACCCAACCACTGTCCTGTCCTGAGGTCTCGCAGCAGCACTTTTGCTCCAGGACCCACCCGTTCCTGGGTCACAAGGGAACCAAAGTGCCGAAGAAGGGGTGGCATCGCAGCAGGAGTATCATCAGCAAACTGCAAAAAGTTTAATACATATACAGCTTTAGTTAAATCGTGCTTCAGGGGTTTCCCTTATCATTCCCCCTTTTTTTTTTTTTTTGTAAAAGGCGTTTTAGAGTCCCGTGTGCACGCTCAACAATACTCTGACCCGTGGGTGAGTGGGGGATGCCTGTGACATGTGTCACGCCCCAGAGTTGTAGAAAACAAGCTACCTTTTGCGATACATAAGCAGGACCATTATCAGTTTTGATCTGTTGTGGGACACCTAAAACAGAAAATGCACGCTGCCAATGGCGTAAGACATCTCGAGCTGATTCTCCAGTGTGAGCAGTGGCTACGAGGGCAGAAGAAAATGTATTGATTGATACATGTATATACTTCAAACGGCCGAATTCAGTAATATGTGTGACATCAGTTTGCCAAAGCTGTAAAGCGCGTAATCCTCGTGGATTGGTGCCATAATATACAGGTACATGTTCATCTTGACAATCGGGGCAGGCCGCAATAATATTGCGGGCCTCAGTATTACTAAGATTAAACTGACGTTTTAAAGCACAATATCCCTGATGATAAAAACTATGCGATGCTATCGCTTGCTGTTTAACATTGGGCACAGGTCCCAGGGCCACTGCAGACACTAAAGCATCAGCTTGTGCACTGCCTTCTACAATAAATCCTGGTAACTGGGTATGACTTTTAATGTGCATCACATAATATTCCTGCTGTCGCCTCTGCATTGTTATCCATGACAGTTTCAATACACCAAACAGTAATTCATTAGTTACATTACCTAAAACAGCTTTATCTAAATGTTGTACCAGAGCGGCCACATAAGCTGAATCTGTCACAATGTTGACTGGGCCGGGGAAACTCTGAAACACCATGGTCATCGCTCGTAGTTCTACGACTTGGGGCGAACCTTCCTGATGTTCAATCTTATGTCGCCATTGTGTTCCTTGTCTCCAGACAATGGCAGCTTTTCCAGTTTTTCCTGACCCATCTGTGAACACCGTGGGGCCCTCCACTGGATTTCTATGACTGAGATTTTTTTTTTTTTTTGTCCAAAGGTTATTTGTGTGCCCAATTTAATCAGTGGGTGTGAAGGTAAATGGTCAATGCTTTTGCTACAGACCATTGACAAAATGTAGATGAGTTTTTCATACCTTATGGCAACACTTTCCACTGATACCTTTTGGTAGGCTCCATGTTATTCACAGACGGAACAGTAAATGCAAATTTTTCTTTGTCTTGTTCTGCCAGAGGGATGGTAAAAAAAAAAAAAAATTTAAATCTATTACAACAATTTCCCACCCCATAGGTATCATAGTAGGCGAAGGTAATCCCGGTTGTAGTGCTCCCATTGTTGCCATGACATCATTAATCTTTCTCAAATCACGCAACAATCTCCATTTCCCCGATTTCTTTTTGATAACAAATACTGGGGTATTCCAAGGGCTATGTTAGGCCTCTATGTGTCCTGCAACAAGTTGTTCCGTTACCAGAGACTGCATGGCCGTTAATTTCTCTTGGCCAAGGGGCCACTGATCAACCCACACCGGTTTTTCTGTTAGCCATTTTAGAGCTAAAGTGGGTCGAGAAACACCCTGCAATACAGTGGCCCCGACTAAAAATCCGTAGTTATGCGAACTCCCCATTGGCCTAAGCAGTCCCTTCCCCATAGGTTTAAAGGAGTTGAGGTCACATATGGCCGCACTGTAGCCCTTTGCCCTTCTGAGTTTACAATCACAATAGGGTTAGTGGACATATAACTGTTGGCAACTCCTCCGAGTCCTGCCACTCCCAAGGCATTGGAGGTTAGTGGCCAAGCAACAGGCCACTCCCGTAAAGAGATGATCATCACATCTGCTCCAGTGTCTAATAATCCAGTCAGTCGGATCTTCTTGGGGGTGGCATCATTAAGTTCAAGAACACAATGCATTTGTGGGTGTTGATTAGATACTCTTTGCACCCAATAGACTTGTGGCTTTCCTGTAGAGCCAAAACCACTATTACCACGTGTAACGTTGTTTGTTCGTGGAACACAATTTTGAAATGGGATTAACTGAGCAAGTCGAGTTCCCTTCTCAATAGTCACAGGTGGTGTAGCTGTTGATACCATGGCACATATTTGTCCTGTGTAATCAGCATCAATCACTCCGACATATACCATGAGGCCTTGTAAGGTGGTACGAGATCTTCCTATCAGTAAGGTACTTAAACCTTTGCCAATTGGTCCCCAAGCGTCCAGGGGCAACTTGTGTACCTCTTTCGTACTTATTGTCACTGCGTCGGCAGTGGATACATCCATCCCGGCTGCCCCTCTTGTCTCTCCTGATAGCCTGTCACAGAGGGTTGCTCTTGCACTACTCCCAGGAACGGATTGTTGAGGCGGGGTATTTGTGTCTGCGCACACCCTTTCGTGCTCTTCTTGCCGTTTCCCGATGGTATAGGTTGCCCATTAAAGTGATATTTTGAGTGACATTGCTTAGCAATATGTCCCATTCTTCCACATCGATGACACATCATGCTTGCAGCACCTCCTGTACTCTGCTTTTGAGGGCCAGTTCTCTGTGGCTTCTTTCTAGGGCACTCTGCTTTTACATGGCCCGACTGACCACACCCATAACATTTTAGGCTTTGCACACGCACTACTGCCATTGCTGTTGCAAGTGCAGTCATTTTATGTTCCACAGACCCAACTTTAGCACATGCGGTTATCGTGGCCTCTAAGGTGGGATCACCTGGCAAAGCTTCAATTATTTTTTGGCAGTCCGCGTTCGCGTTATCTCGGGCTAGCTGTTTCAGTAGCATCTCACGGAGGTGAGTGCCAAACACCTGTCGCTCAATGGCTGCCTGCAGTTTTTCAACAAACGGAAGAAATGCTTCACGAGTACCTTGCTTAATAGTGGTATATTTCTGTTTTGGCTCTGCCAACTCGGCAGTAGGGATTAATGATTCAATTCCTACTTGCTTCACTTGTTCTAACACAAGGGGGGGCCATTGCGCCTGGTGCTGTGGATTATTAAATTGACCCGTCCCTGTTAATACTTCAGCGCCATTACCATAGCGAGAGTCCCCTTGCAGAAACTGTAAGTTAGCCACAGCTTGTGCCTCAGCTCTTTGTTGCCAAATGCTTCTAAAAACTGTTAACTGCACCGGCTGAAAAATAACCTGAGCGAGGTGTTGAATATCATAAGGAGTCATCGCTTCTAAGGACAGCAATCTTATGAGTTGCATTACTGCAGGAGAGTTCGGGCCGTACTGAGCAACAGCTTTCTGCAAATCCTGAATCACTTTCCAGGAATAGGGCATATGTTCATGGGGCTGCCCTGATGCAGGGTCATTGTATACTACAGGAAAAGCAGCAGGCTCGGCAATTTCAGTACTAGGAGACTCGGCATGAGAAAGTGAAACAGGTATTTTCTCTGACAAGTCCCATTCACCCAATTCCATCGCTTTTTGCTTCACCTCCCTCCAAAATCGGACAGGGTTTCGGGGTTTAACCATCACTTGAACTGGTGGTAAGTCCCAAGTTCAGGGATACTTTGAACAACAGAGAGGACCCCCTTGTTCTATTTACGATTTTACATCAGTGTGAGAAGGACAAGGGGGAGGTGGGGCAGAAGGGACAGAAACTGGAGGAGAATTGCCCCAGTCGATCAAATTGCTTTCCTCCTCATTGTCCGATTCAGGAGGCAAAGGTGGATAAGGGAAGGGTGGATTAGGAGGTTCACAAGGGATGAGCACCTCCTCCGGAGGGGTCTTTTGGACCTCTTCACTGTTCTCGACTTGGTCTCTAGGCAATACAAATCCCGATCGGTTAGCACCTTCACTTGCAGCTTGGTCGCGAGGTAATACATATTTATATTGTTTATCTTTTGTGTTCATCGGGAGCAGTCCTTTATTTTCCCGAGCAGCAATCTCCTGCCCCTTTAAATCATCAACACGAGGTTTAGAGACAAATGGCGCAGGGGCTGCGGACGGCTGTTCACTCCCTCCTGCTAAATCTCTCTGCTCTTATTAGAGACAATAAAAGTTCTTTATTGTCTCTAATAAAAGTCGCCACGTAGTTAACAACTCAACAGCCGTTTTTGAGCCGCACGTAGCTTCCTCAAATAAAGTCTGCCCTAGCTTTGTCCATTGCGTTATACTAAATGCTGTAACCGATGTTACTTTTACTCCCCGTTCTTTTCCCCACAGTAGCATTTTTCGCGAAGTCACTTCAGGGAGGATTACACCTTGCCGTTTCAACAACAGCATCCATGTGGAGAGGATAGTCTGCTCCTCCTTAGTTAACTTCCCTCCCATGTCCCTGGTGGCTCACCTACTACAGGTGTCTTCTTAAATATGATCCGGATCCATTAACAGCTCTGCCCGCTGTCCTCAGCTTCACTGGGCTCCATCCCCACGACTATTTCCAGTCGTCTTCTTCCTTAGAATCACGTCAGGGTCACCAGTTGTTGTTGGGACGGACACGACACTGGACATCAAGTTGCAGCAATCCAATTTCTTTATTTAACAAGCAGTGCTTTTTTATATTCTTTTACCCGGGTGCTTATCTATGCATATATTCAGCATTCTACTTTTGCCCCATACGCTCTCACATCACACGCTGTTCATGCTCTGGTCAGAGCCAGGATGTTTGCCAACCCTTATCTTTTTACTCAGCTCTTCTCAGGACTCCCCAGTCTCTTCAAGGGTACACGGATATCTTCTCAAGGTCAACGTTAAACTCACATTCTGATCCCTCGGACCAGCCGAGGTTTCCCACAGTGCACTCTTCTAAGGCATTAATATCTAGCGCCCTTGTGGTTTGTGTTGCTGCTTGTCGGGGGCATTTGTAGCTCGCAATCGTGGATCCCGCTAATTGCTTCTGAACTGCAATAGTGTAATCGCCATCGCACACACAGAACTTGCAATAGTGACGTATTGGACCTGTGAGTGAAGTCCAAATAAATTGTTAATTTGAACCTCTCCGTGAAGTACTTTTTTCCCATTTCGTCACAGAGTCTCCTCCAGAGGGTGAGGGATTGTGGTGGTCCTCCAAGAGCCCTGTCAATACCCAAATCTCTAGCCAGTGGTCCCAACCGCTTGGTTTCTCTACCATCTCAGTCCAAACTCTCGGCTCCAGTGTCCCAGCATCGGAGTAGCCAAGGAATCGCTCGCTCGCCTTCCTGACGGCCGTAATCCTTACGTATGTCTCGCAGCTCACTTGGAGCTAATGATGGAGTAGTTTCCTCTGTTCCTTCATTGTATGATGTCCCTGGTTGCCCATTGCTGTCTGGCCCTACTGCACGTTTCCTCTTATGCACAGAGGTGACTGATACCGGCACCGACTGTGTCTGTAGCTCAGCTGCGTCAGCCATCACCACGGTCAGAGTAGGTCTGGTACTTGTTGCAGCTGCGGGTGCTGTCATGGGAGGCGGTGGGGTCTGGATGGGATCAGTGTCTGTCACAGGGCCAACAGGGGCTGCACAGGGATGATGTATGTCGCGGGGGCTGTGCAGGCGGGATGTCCGTCGGGGGGGCTGGTGGGGGCTGTGCCGGTACGGTGTACAGCAGGGGGCAGCGGGGGCTGTCATAGGAGCCGGCAGGATCTCAGCGGCGGAGTCTGGATGGGATCACCGCCTGCCATAGAGGCCGGCGGCGGCTGTGGCCGGTAGGAGCCGGCGGGGTCTCTGCCGGACGTTTCCCTCTACCGCAGATCCAGACAATGACAAAGGTCAAACCCGCAAAACTTAACAACACAAGCACAACCATCAAAAGGTTCCCAGGGTATTCTAATGGCAACCCCTATTAATGAGCGCAATGGAAAGCTGGCCAGATGAGAAGGCCCTGTTAAATCTCAGCCCCGAGGGAAAAGAAATGTGCCCGAGGAGGTGCTAAAAGGCGCTCTGGCACACACAACCCACCCCCAAAACTGCAGTGCCGCCGCTGGGCTCCCAGCTGACAAGTTTTCTTCCTTTGCGGCCTCAGTGAGGCTGTGGATTATTTCTTTCTTTTTGTTGGTTTTCCAGATGGGAAATGCGGGGTTTCTCCCAGCTTCCCTGCTGCAAAAAGCAGTTTGGAACCCTCCTGAAAGGAGTGTTGAACACTACTTAAAGCAGTTGGTTAACCCTTCCAAAGCAGTTTTTCAGCCCCCCTAAAGCAGTTTTGAACCCTTCTTAAGTACAATTTTTTTCCTGGTAAGTGAATATCCGTAAAGATATTGTTCATAGTGTTTTAAATCAGTGCCAAGTCCCTGCAGCGCTGCCTCCGTCTGCTTTTTTCTGGCTTCACACACGGGATCAGACAAATAGAAGGAGCAGCGCCCGTCTCACTGGCAAACCCGCTCCTCCCTTCCCGGTTTCATTGCCCATTTCTTTAGGTTTTTCAGCCACAATTCAGAGATATTGATTTGATGAAGGTGCGCAGAAGCTAAAGCATTTTTGGGGAGAAAGCCATTAATTGTTGGAGGATGCAAATGTGATTGGTGACAGTCTCTGTCTCTGCTTTGGGCAATACCATTTTTGGCATCCCGTGCATGTGTTCTTTGTCCGGGTGACGCAGTCACAGCGTATTAAAAGGAATTGAGAGTATTTTATTGGTTTATCGATCTCTACAATAACTTGGGGAACTGTAATTAACCCCCCCCCCCGAGTCCTTCAGAGCTGCCCGTGGGTCTCTGCCAGCCCAATTTGGGTTTTTTCTCTCCCCACCAGCTCCGTATGGATGCCTGTACCCAGCATCCGTCCCAAATGTTCCTGGAGCACCTTTGGATGGATTCTGTCTCTAAAATGGTGCTGACACCCCCTTTTTTGTGGCGGCAGGGCCCGATCCCGTGGCAGGAGGCGAAGGGGTGGGCTCCTTCTGCCCCAGTGCTGGGGGGGGTCGCTCCGCAGGAAACGCCCGTTCAGGGGGTCCAAAGACCCCATGAACTCCCCCATTTTGGGCCGTTTTGGTGCCCCTGGCCGCCCCCGCGGTGACACATCCCAGCCGGGAGGAGGGTGCCAGGGACACCCTCATTTTGGGGAGGGCTGGGCTGGTTTCGGGGGGTCCCGGCTCATTTTGGGGAGGGCTGGGCTGGTTTCTTCGGCCTCGCAGTGCCCGGGGCGGAGGGAAGCGGCGGCGCGGGGCTGAGGGGGCCTCGTTCTCCTCGGCGCGGCCCCACTCCCCCCACCCCCCCGCTGGGGGGCGTGGCCCGGGTCTGCCCCTCTGCGCATGCGCGGGTAGGCGGACGCGAAGGAAAACGTTTCCGGTGTGCGGCGGCGGTCGGTACCGGGGGAGATGGGGGAGCCGGGGGGTATGGCGGCACGAGCGGTGCCGAGGTCTCCGGTGCCAGTTCGGGGGGTTTGTGGGGTGGCGGGACCGGGCTGGGGGGCTCGGGGGGCGGCCTGGGCCTGTTTATGGGGGGCAGAGCCGAGTGGGGGGTCCCCGGGGGAAACAGGACCGATTCAGCCCGTCCCCCGCTGCCGCCCCCTCACCCCCCGCTCGCTCCCCGCAGGTGGCGGCAGCCCCGGCCGCAGCGCAGGGTGCCCGGGGCCGGCCTGGCCGGGCGCTTGGCTCCGCTCTGGGCTCCGCTCTCAGCCCCCCCCGGCAGGTCAGCCCGGCCGTGCCCCCTTGGCCCGCCTCCAGCCCACGGCCGAGCCCCCCCAGGTACCCCCGAGATGGGTCGGGGGGTGTCAGCGCTGGGTCCCCTGAAGCGGGGATGGGTGGTGGGCACGGGCATTGCTGGGAGCCCGTGGGCAGCCCTGGGACCCCCTTAAAGCCCACGGAGAGCCCCGGGGCCCCCTTGTCTCCCCCAGAGCCGACGGGGGTAGCTGTGGGGTCAGCTTAAGGAGTCTGCCCTAAGGACTGCTGCTTTTTGGAGCGTTGGGGGAGGGGGAGGGCTGGCGGTGTGGGGAGTGGAGGTGTGTGGGAGGAGTCCCGTGTCTTGAGGGAGGTTTGGGGGTGTTGGGCAGATTTAGGGGAGTGGGGGAGGGGTCCCCTCCTTTGGAGCTCCCTGGTTCTTTTCTTCCAAACTGTGGGAGGCAGCGGGCGAAGGGGGAAGGCAATAGAGTGAGTTGCTGTACTTCAGTCCTTGGTTGAGAGTCAGCGACTCTGCTCCCTTGCTGCTCAGCAGACTATTAGTTCCGTGGGGCTGTTTCTCCAGGCAGGCTACGACAACAGAAACGGCCCCGCTTCCTCGGAAGAGTTGTCAGCGGTGACGTCTCCTGGGAATGTACTGCATGACGTTGGATAGATCTGGCACCATGCAGCAGCTCAGAGCTCCACAGCGTATGCTTCCACGCTCAGTTCCGTTCCCTGCGTGGGAATCCACTCTTTCTCAGTCCCTGCTGGCAGGTCCTGTGGAGGCTCCTGGCTGAGCACCAGCCCCAGTTTCCTCACTGCCCCACCAGCAGCCATGGGAGAGTGGGGGTGTCCTGAGTGTGTGAGCACCGCTGGCTCTGTTGCTGCACTGGGCCAGGGCTCCAGGAAGTGGTAGAGGGAGCTCTGAGAAGAGGAGCTGCTCCTCAACAGGCTGCTGCAGTCCTCCGAGTTGGCCAGCGAGCACAGGCTGCAGGGGCTCTTGTGGTGGCCCTCGGGGGGCCCAGGAGCCCACGGGGTGCCTGGACCAGAAGGAGCTGTCCCCACTGATAGGACCTATAGGCGGCAGAGGAGGGCAGGGGGATGTGGGGACTTGGGGGGGGCGGGGGGTAGAGAGAGGCATCACTGCTCAGATGGTATATGGTTGGCAGGGAGCCCAGTGGGTCCTGCGGGGCCCGGTGCTCCCTCCTCACTGCCTCCTCAGTTGCCCTGCAGAGGAGGAGAGAGAAGAGACCCGCTGCACCCCGTCTCCTCCGCTGGAGCCCGTGGGCGGCACCCCCTCCTCAGCAGGCGGGCAGGGCTGCCCAGCGCAGGCAGGGCAGGGCAGGGCACGGGCTGAGGGTCTGGGGCAGGATCTGGGGGTCTCCCACACACTCCCTGCTTCTCCTGTGTCGACTTGAGCTCCCATCCTTCATCCGCTAGCCGAGAAGCTGCTGAGGGAGGGGATGGAGTGAGCGGCCGGCAGCCCCCGGCACAGCCCCAGCTCAGGGCTGCCATGGGGTGTGGGCTGTTTGCATGGTGCTCCGCGCCAGGGCCACTCACCACTCTGCTCCTCTGGGTGGGCTCTCGCGTCCATCGTCCCTTGCTTTGGCTTCTTCCAGTCCCTCTGCAGGACCCCGGGAGCTGAGTGAGACGGGAGCAGCTCCCAGCCCCGCGCCGCAGCCCCCCACCCCACCCCACGCTGTGGCACAGTGCGGTGCAGCAGTCACCTACCTGGAGCCGCTTGGTCCGTAGCACAGAAGAGACCGCGCTGAGCCCCATCCAAAGCATCGCGAGCGGAGACAGGTGAGCTGTGGGGGGGACGTTGGAGTCCCTCCTGGCACCAGCTGCGGTGCAGCCGCGCAACCCTGGGGTGCCCCCCATGGGAAATGTTAAATAGAGCTGGGTGGGCTGGAGAAAGGGAGGAAGCACCTCTTGAAACCAGCTGGGCCCTCTCCAGCCACAAAAGCCTCCCCAGAGGCACCAGAGGGGACCCCCAGATCCTTGAAGGGCTGCCCCAGACTCCCTCTGGCCTGCAGGAGTCCCCCCCAGGACCCCTTACGGACACCCCAGTGGCGTCCCAATTCTGGGTTCTTTACTTGCTGGGCAAGCCAGTAACACACTGTGTGGGAGCAGCCAGCCAAGCCGGTTTCAGAGCACCAGAGGTGAGAGGCAGGGAGCTGCCATCCCACTCAGCTCCATCCCCGCCGTGCCTTGGCTGTGCAGAGAGAACTTGGGGGGAGCTGCAAAACAGCTCAGCCTGGGCTTATCTCCAGATGCACAGAACAACCAAAACCAAATGGCCCTTAACAAACAAAATGCCCCGAGTCCCATCCCACCACTTTTCCCGTGACGTTGAGCGCCGGACATCACAAACTGGCAACAGAGACTTCGCTATGGCACCACCAGAGGGAAATATCCCAGACAGTGTAATCCACTTGGGCATAATCCTGCACCCTCACCGAGTCAGGAAATATAAACCGCGGGGTCTGGGGAGACAAATGGGGAATCCTCCAAGGATACAGCTGGCCCCTCGGAGATCCGTCCCCCCCATCCAGGACGCTGGAGGGGAGCATTTACAGCCGAGCACGGCGTTTCCTTTAACCTCTAGAAAAGCCGGCATTTGCTAAAAAACAAATGTTCCCCTCCTGCCCCGGCCCCCTCTGAAAATAAATAAATAAAGAAAGAATTAAAATCCTTGCAAAACTTAAAAATTGCCGTTAGTTTTGTTAGCGTTACATTAATTCTAAAAACTGACGAGCTGCTGCGCTGTGCGCCGCAGCCCAACCTCCCCCCCTCAATGCTGGGCGAGCTCCTCTGGCCATGCCTGGGATGAAAAACCGGTGGCTTTTAGGAAATAAAAAATTTAAAAAAAAAAGAAGAAGAATAAAACCTCTCTTTCTCTCTCTCTCTGCCTGTGTTAGTCCAACGAAAGGGATAGCGTCGGGAGGCGAGGGAGGAGGAAGGGGGAGGCTGTGGGATGGAGAGAGCCCTCCCCGTACCCCTCGGCTGTGCATCCTCACAGCACCGCGGGGAATGGGGGTGGGGGGGTCTGTGGGGGGGTCTTTGGTTTGCACAGGGTGGCCGTGGTGGGGGCTCAGCCCCATCCTTAAAGTGCTGGGGTGCACGGGGCTACCAGGCACAGGGTCCCTCCCCCAGTGAGGTGCTTTGGTGCGTTGAGGTGTTAGATGGGGTGGCACCAGCCCATGCCCGCCCCGGGAGGGGGGACACCACCTCTCCAGTGGCACTGGATGGGTGGGAGGGAGGGAGGGAGCAGAGCTCTGGGAGCCATGGAGAAAGGCGTGGGGGTGTCCCTCATCGTGGCAGCCCTACCCCGCCACCCGGCCACCCCAAGGGACACCCAAGCCCCATCTTGGTCCTCTCCCCGTTGGGTGACGCCCTTCCACCCACCCCGGAGGTGCGCTCCTCTCCTGTGGGGGGGACGCCCAGCGCTCGCCTGGCTAGAGAAGCACCGAGGGGGGGGGGGGTGGTTAGGGGGCATCTGAGCTTCCCAGTTACAGGGGCGTAATTAGTGCACCATTAATAACCATTAGTAACCACTTTGGCTCTGCTAACCAACTGCGGCGAGGCCCCCACCCCGCTTTAGCACAGGCTTCCTGATGCCAACACCTCCCTGAGCCACTGGGTAAAGCGACACCTGGCAAAAAACCACCACCCCCCAAAAAACCCCCACACCACATCCCCCACTCCCCACCCACCCCTTCTCCCCCCATCACAGCCATGGGGCAAACTCCCACCACCACCACCCCCCAATCTCAGCTTGGCCGTGACCCCCCCGAGACACTGGAAAGAGCGCAACGGAGAGCGAGCTCAGGCTCGTGTGAGCTGGAGAGATTTCTCTTTGGTTTTTGATGTTGTCGGTGGGTGGGATTTGGTTCGTTGTTTTTCACAGAACACACTGCAGTAGAGGACAAAAATATGGTGTCGCAGCCCCCGGGGCCGGCGCTGGCACCGCCACCTCCCCCCACGGCCCCCCCATCCTCCCCCCGGCTCCTGTCCCTCCTCCTGCCTGGCTGCTGTTCCCACTTTCCTTCCTTGGTTTGTTTGGGGTTTTTTTAATGTGTGTGGGGGGTTTTCTCTTTTTCTTCCTTTTGTTTTTTGCTTCCCCCTCCTTTTTCCTCTTTTTCCCCTTTTTGCTTTTTCCCCCTTTTTTCTGTTTCCCCTTCCCCCCCTTTTTTTTTCTCTCCCCCCCTTTTTTTTCTCTCCCCCCCCCTTTTCCCCTGTTTTTCTTTTTCATTTTTCCCCTTTTTTTCTTTTTCCCCTTTTTTCTTTTCCCACTTTCCCCCCCCCCCCCTTTTTTTTTCCCCCTCTTTTTAAACAAGCTCTCTCCCGAAGGAGCGGCCCCTGGCTCTCCGCTGGCAGAAGGAGCCTACAGAAGAGCTCTGGCACTGACACGGGCAGGAACACCCACTCAGACATCGCAACACAGCAGTTAGTTTGGCAACACCCCCACACCCTGTCACAAGTGAGACCTGCACAGACAAAAGGCTCCTGAGTGAGGGCACTGGGGCAGCCCCACCTTAGAAGCAGCAGAGGAGCAGAGCCGTCCGGAGCCATCAAGAGCACAGGAAGGGCTATTCAGGGCCTCATTGTCTGCGCCGAGTGACCGTCTGCTGAGAACCGCTCTGGCGGCTCAGAGCTCAGCCCCAGCAGCAGTCTGGAGCCAACGGGGAAAAGTACACTGGGAGGAAGACTGGCAGCCTTCCTCCACAACGCCCCGGAGAGAATGACCAGAGTGCTGCCAATTCCCATCGTTTTGTCCAACTCGTTTCTTTTTTTATTAGAAAATTAATAAAAAACCCTCCAACTCTCAGGTTTCCAAGGCATACAAAATCTCTAAAAGGGAGACACAAGCGTGAGGTGCTGAGGTACCCAAACCTGCCCACGTTAGTCCAACTAAAGGGATAGCGTCGGGAGGCGAGGGAGGAGGAAGGGGGAGGCTGTGGGATGGAGAGAGCCCTCCCCGTACCCCTCGGCTGTGCATCCTCGCAGCGCCACGGGGAATGGGGGGCTGTGTGTTTGGGGGGGTCTTTGGTTTGCTCCCCTGACCTGCTGGGAAGGGGGAGAGGGGGGATGTCCGGCGGCGGGGTTACAGTCATCGGGCGGTGCTGGGCGGCACGGCGGGAGCCTCCCTTGCTGTGCTGCGAGGCCGGGGCTCCCGGAGCGTGTTTCTGCCCCTGCTGCTTCACCTGCTGGAGCATTTCCCTCATCTCGCACTGTGCAGTCTTGGGGAGGAGAAGGGAAAAGCAAGAGGTGGGGGTCAGGGCACTGTTTCTCCCACCACCACCCACCCCTGAGCCCCCACCGAGCATCTCGCCGCTCCCAACTTTTCACCCCGGACAAGCCCTAATTAATTTCAGGTTTCTGGGTTTTTTTAACTTGTGCTTCCTCCATCGCTCCTTGAGAGAGGCTCAATTTTTTGGGGGGGGGCTGCCATCCCGCTCGAGTGCACAGGAGACAAGGTTATGGAAGATGAACCCAGGTGGGATGCGGGTGGCTTTGCCCGCACCGAGGAGTCCATTCACAATGTCCTCACGTCCAGCAGCATCAAAATCATGGTACCCAGCAAAGAGCTCCCCTGGCGCTGAGGGAGGCCAAGCCAGGCTGGCAGCACAGTGCTGACCACAGGGACGCTCTCAACTTGGCCCTTACTGTCCCCCACACCCACAGCCCCCACCCAGCGCACCTTGAACTGAGCCTCGGGCGGCCCTGTGATGATGACCATGCGCTCGCTGCCCTTGGGACCTTCTGCCGGTGCAATCTGGGGAAGTATGGGGGAGAAGGAGCGTGAGTGCAGCCACCGCTTCAGCAAGACCTTCCCTCGGTGGCATGTCCCCCCACAACGCAGGGCAATCCCCCCATGCAGGAGCATCCCCTCCCACCCGAGCCGGGCTCATAACCAGGGTGCTGCAGGCCTGGACTTCTACTAAACACAGGCGGGAGAGGTGGGCCCATGCCAACGGGTACAGGAGAGCTGGGGAGAGACTTTTTACAAGGGCATGGGGTGACAGGACGAGGCGGAGTGCCTTCAAAGTGGAAGAGGGGACATTTAGAGGAGATAACAGGAAGAAATTTTTCACTGTGAGGGTGGTGAATCACTGGCCCAGCTTGCCCAGAGAAGCTGTGGCTGCCCTAGCCCTGGAGGTGTTCAAGGCCAGGTTGGACGGGTCTTGGAGCAACCTGGGCTGGGGGGAGGTGTCCCTGAACAGGGCAGGGGGGTGGGACTTCATGATCTTCAAGGTCCCTTCCAACCTCAACCGTTCTGTGATAAGTTGGGGAGCAAAACTGCTCCCCGCACACTCCCATTCCCCGACCTCGGCAGTGCAGAGGGGAAACTGAGGCACGAAGCGCAGGACCAGCCCCGCAGCGCCTTCCTCACCTTGATGGAGGCACCCGCAAACCGCACCAGCTGCTTGATGTGCTGCCCCTTCTTCCCGATGATGGCCCCCACCGCCTGCGTCCCGATGAACACGTTCACAACCTCTTGCTCCGGAAGCTGCGGGGGCATGGAAGAGTGAGAGGGTCAGGGCACCAGCTGGACAGGGGACAAAGGAGGTGGCTGTCCCCATCCCACCATCCCATGGTAGTGGTTGCCCACTCTCCCAAGGTGCCCCACCAAAGATCTCCTGGAGAGGGGGGACAGGCACCTAAAGGGTGCTGATGTGGGAAGGCGCTGGCTGGGGGAGCTCCGCCGAGAGCTGGCTGAGAGCTACGCCGAGGAGCTCTATGGTGGGAGAGAAAAAGAGGGTCAGTGATGGCCCCAGCATGCCAGACCCTTCCCGGCCACCCCCAGACCCACGCACAGCAGCAAGATACCACCATAAGCCCGGCAGGGACACGGGGACAACCCTTCAGGCCCTCAAACCCCCCCTCACAGAGCGTGGGTGCATCTGAGCTGCATCCAGCGCCATGGGGCTGGGAGGCAGACAGGGGCTCCCAGTTACCCCCACTCCCCCCACGCTGCCACCTTGCCGCCCGTGTCCCGCATCTGCAGGGGAAAACCACGACACAACTCTCTCCTGCTCTGCATTCCAGCAAGTGCAACCGGATGCTACCTGCAAACCACCACTGCTCAGCTGGAGGACGAGCAGACCCGGCTCCCCTGCCCAGCCTGGACGCCGCTCTCGCTCCCAGCCCTGGAAAAAAAGCCTCTCCAGGACGGGGCTGCAGCAACAGCCGCACATTTCCACCCCACAGGAAACAGCTCGTTAACGAGGGGCGAGCGCCGCATTTCAAAGCCCCCTTAGGAGCAAGGCAGCGCCCCAGGAGCCAGCCCAACCCCCCAGCACACAGCTCAGCGCTCACCACACGCTCGCCGGCCCCCGCAGCAGCGGCTCGAGCGGGGCTGCCTGCGGCCGGCGGTCGGGCGCCGCTCCGTCACAGCCGCTCACCATGGTGGAACGCCGAACGCAGTCCGCGTCCTTCCAGTCGCACCGCAGCCATGGCGCAGCCGGGTGCAGCGAGCGCAGCTCCCCGCCAGAGGGGCGCAAAGCGCCGTGCGAGCGCGGAGGAAAGGGCTCGGTAAGCCCGGGACTGGCATTCCCTCACCCACCGAGGGCAGAGGAGGCAGGAGGGGGCGCGCGAGAGCCCGCGCCGCCGGCCGCTGTCGCTCGCCTCAGGCCTGCGGGACGCCGAAAGGCTTCTCCGCTCTCCGAGGAGCGCCTCCGCTCTCTGGGAGGCTTCTGGGGGGCCCCTCCGTCTCTGGAGGGCTTCTGGGGGGCCCCTCCGGCCTCCGTAGGGGCCTCTCCCCGAAGGCCTCTTCCCCTCCTCCGGGCACTCCCCGGCCTCCCGGCGCCCAGCTGCCAGCCGGGGCCCGGCTCGGGGCTTCCGGAGAAGGGCAAGCGCCTCCCCCAGACAGAGCAGGGCCAGGCGGGACGGCGCCGGCCCGGCCCCACCGCAGGGCAGGGGCAGAAGCGGGCCGGGCGGCCGCTAACGGCTCCCTCAGGCAGAGCACAGACGCGGCGCGCCTGCGCGCGCGCACCCACCGCCCCGCCCCTCTCTCCCCCCTCAGCCTCCCCTCCACTAATGGCTGCGGGGGGCCCTCGGCGCCCTCCTCGCCGCCCCCGGCCCCGCCGCCGCGCAAGAGGCCGCCCCCCAGGGCAGCGAGCCGCCCCGCCGCCTCAGGGCCGCCCCCGGGCATCGCCCCGGCGCCCACTCCCCCCCCATCTCCCCGGCCAGAAGCAACGCTATCAGCAGGGGTCGGGGGCATAACAGTTCAAGAGAAATTCCTTTGTGTAAGAAAGACCAAAGAGTTCTTCAAAGGATCCGGCTGTCCTGACATTTGGGGGGGCAAAGAGAGGAAAAAACCCACCTCGGACCAACCTGTGTGCTCCATTCCCAAAGGACAAAGTGATTGAAGTGGGTGTATGCCCGAGTTGCTTTCCCACCTTTTATGTCCTGTCCTCCTTAGACTTTTCTTTGCAACTCAGTGTAGGGATTTCCAAAACGAACTTAATTTGTTGGCGATAGGAAGAAAGGTAAAATGTTGGGAAGCATTAACGGAATGAGCCAAAGAGGCCTAATGTGCTGCAGCGGGATCATTAGCTCTCTGAGAGCGGTCGTTGGCTGGGAGAGGTTGGGGGGTGTTGAGGAGGGCTGCAGTTAGGTGTATGTGCCTGAGATGATCCCAGGGGCGCTTGGAGGGGGAGACCTTTGGGATAGGAAAAGTAACTTGGGAAGTTTGGGCCCTGTGAAGGGAAGTCAGCCTGCTGGGAGCTTCCCTAGGGTTGCAAAACACTGTTGTGTGTGTTCTTTCCTCAGCGTTTGCATAGTTGTGGATGATGATGATGACGAGACTCCGCCGAAAAAGCAAAACTCAGGTATCGCGCATTACACAAGTACTGAATATGCCCGATTTTTCTGAGGTTTCGTGTCCCTTGGAAAAGTCTGGCTTTTGTGCTCTGGCATTGTTCCTGAAACGGTGGCTTTTCAAGCTGTTGGCTTCTTGCCTTGTGGCTCTCTATGCCTATAGCCAATGGCTTGAGGGTGTCCGGTAGGGCTTAGCCCTATAGATGACGGACGTTCTCTGCGGTGACTGTGGCAGGGCCCAATACTTTTACTGCCAGCAGGAGATAGCCCAGGTCTCTGGCGCTGAGCCCGCGCCTGTCAGCAGAAAGAGTATCTTAAATCCAAGCTGTGTGCTCCCTCCTGTCTGTATTCGCAATGTACCTCTGTTGGTTTTCTAGCCTGTTCTTATACGGCCTGTCTTTGTTTTTTAGATTATTCCATCTCTGAGCAGAAAGAGAAAGTTGAAGTTTCTGCAGTGCTGCAGTTGCCGACCAAGGCAACCAAACGCCCGGCGGCTTCCGTCAGCGAAGATGCTGCCGGCACAGAGTCTGCGGAAGAGGTTAGCGAGGGCTTTGAAATGTTAGGGTCTGTGCAAGGTGCGAGAGCAAGCGGCTCTCCCTACTGCATCTTGAGGTTGAGCCTGCTCTGAGCCTGTACAGCAGTAGGTGGTTCTTTTGCATTTCTAGCAGGCAGCTCTAATGTGGGCTGGGTTTGCCTTACTCAAGCCTGCGTCCTCTGCTCCGGCACTGGCAGCTGCGGGAGGAGCAAACTGTTTGTTGTCTTCCAGATACTTGAGAATGGTTCAAGTTTATAGTTTTAGTGTGTTTGCAAACTGTTATTCTCTTTCTCAAGCTTGTGGTTAAGGAATCAATATACACTACCAGACAAGAAAAACTGCATACTTGCTCTGGATAAACCACTTTCTGCTCATTATCCACCAGTCCAGGAGAGCGTTCCTGTAGGACTTTGGCTCTGTAAAAATGAGCCACCTTGACTGCCTAGTTTGGTTCAAAGGTGTAGTGCAGTTTTTCTTATTGCCCCATGGGATTAGAGGGCTAAGAGACTGTCGGGCTCTAGTTCTTCGTTCCTGAGAGAGTCGTTAACTCTTATTTGTACAAAATATATTTCTCAAGGGCCGAACTATCACCCTTTGGAATGTTTAGAAGCCGACTGAGTGATAACTCAGTGACAAGACTGTATTCTTTTAATTGCTGCACATATGAGAGCCTGTATTCAAAATTTAAAGCGTACCTGTCAAAGGTCCTGCCAAGATTTGCCGCCTTCTGCAATCTGAACCAGCAAGTCATGGTCCCCAAGTCATAGTAGAGCTGACTAAGCCTCAGGAAGCGTGTTTGCTGGGATTCACATTCAGGTTACACTCACGCTGGTGCTTTTTTGTTGTTTTCTTTTAAGCCTGGGTCCACTTCTTTAGAGCCTTCCACTAAAAGACCACGATTTTCGTCACTTGAGGTAGCCGTGCTGCAAATTGGTAAGGCTGACATCAAGTTATACGACTTGTTTCATTTTCACCCTACCTTGTGTACTGTCCAAGTCTACCCCTAGGGTTCTGTAGGGATTATGGCAGGCACGGGACGAGGCAGCATCTGGGAATACTTGAGCGTGACCTCTGTTTCTTACCCGCATCCTTGCATTGCTTCTGGAGTGGAGCCGGGCGTCGATCTGGTCGTCTCGGTACCAGAGCTGCCTTGGATGCAGTCCTTCCGTTCTGATAGGTCCACTGTTAGCTTGCCAGAAGCAAATTGTTTTCAATGGTCCTTTTAGGTAGTAGATCCTGAGGAGCCTTTTGTATTTCAGGTTTCGGCTGGCAATACCTTGTGTGCGCAACTTGCTGCAGTTGCCGGTGTGAAAACCTGAAAATGTCCTAAAGTGACATAACACAAATCATATGATGATGTGAGAGAGAAAATGACAGTTTATCTTTGTTGAAGCTCGTTACTGTAAACTCATAAACCTCTTCAGTTTCCTTTTATACTTACCGATGCCTTACGCTCTTCTCTCGTAGGTCAAATGCCGTGTGGGACCCATGCTCGCTTGACTAAGGAACCACTCTCTCGTCCTGACAAGACAATTCCCCGTCTGAGGTAAAAATCCTTCCGTTTTCTTTGACTTCTTCCCCGAAAGGTTTACTGCCTATGGTAAGGGAGGTCGTCAGCTGCTTCCCCCCCGAAGAACCAATATTAAACTTTTTCTTTAAATCCAGCTACTTAATTGACACAGGAGATTAACTAGAGATTAAAGGTCTGCGGTAAGAGGAAGCGTTGAACTTGAGAGGAGGCTGAGGACACAATCAACAGCGTATCTTCAAGGCAGTTGTTGTGATTTTCACTTTTACTTCTCTCTACTTCCCCATTACCCTGAGTTTAAGCGCACTGCATTTGAGAGCAGGTCAAGACTCTGCTGTCGGCGTCTCATCTGCCAGTCGTTGCTTATTGTGGTTTGGCTCATATTTTGGAGCAGATCTGGAGCCTGAGAAAGAGATTCCTTTCAGAGGAAGCTAAACCAGAGAAGGTTCCTGGGGAAGGTGTCTAATGCACTCCAACCGCTACTGAGCATATAGTCCCTGAGGTCAGAGCAGGGCAGGTCTGAAGTAAAATGTCCCAGCAGTATGGATGTTGTGGACATTGCCATTCTCAGCGTCAGCATAACCTTTAACAAATAGATTGAGCAGAATTGGTCAGGGCTGGTTGAAATGAACGCTGTCTTGTCCCGCAGAGTAAAGTGGCCTCCTCAGGTTAATGCAGATATTTGTCGGATGTGCAAAGAATATTTTGTTCTTCTTAAAGAAAAACCCCAAAAGCCAGCGTGAATTGGTACGCACTGATAACAAATGCCCCCCGTATAAAAATTGTGATTCTCCTCTGTTGTTTGTTTCCTGCCCCAAAGTGTTCAAGCCTCCTCCAAGGAACCAGTGGCGACTGTGAGTCACCGGGAAGAACCAAAATACGGAGGAGACGTCTATCCACGTGCAACACTCAGGACCGGTGAGTATCCCCATGATTCCAATCCGTTCCACTTTGTAGGTAGACGTCAAATCCGAATAGGGCATTTCTTACACACTCGCAGATGACGTTCCGAGTTCAAAGTGCTTGCCAGAATTCGAACTTCCTGACCATACCGTCATCCTTCAAAGTTTTTCCTTTTTTTTTATTTATCACTCAGAAATGGAGAGCTGTGTACATCTGATGGTGATTGAAAGTCGACTTCTTGTTTTCTTCCTACTGCTTTTCTGTGCAGGTGTCGAATGTATAGATGTTTGCTGCCCGCAGCGGTCGCAGAGAGGTGATACGATCAGGTAGAGTCTCTTCTAATGATGCTTCTTGTTCCTTTTGGCTCTGCGCGTGTATCTCTTTCAGCCGCTGGTAGAGTCTCGAAGATGACCAACGGTCTTTGATCGTCTCAGTGCTGTGAAAGAGAAGTAGCTAGCTTGCGGCTCCGGAATTGCTCGCAAGCCAGTTGCATCTCCAACACAAGCGAGAGCCGTGCTGCGTGACAAAGAGGGTTGTGCTGGTGTGGTGTTTGCTGTGGGAAGAAAGCCAGTAAGGGTGCGAGTGGTGGCCGTCCCAAGTTGTCCTTGGATGTGCAGAATCCGTTTTTGTTTGTGAGTCGTTCTGCCGAGCCATCAAGGAGCTGACATTTCACTTCTTTCACTTGGAAACCCGCATCCTAAGCAGAAGGATTAGAGAGCTTGTAAAGCCTGGTGGGACTTGAGGCAGTTTTGGGGACTTTGTAAGTCCCAAAGGATGCCTGGGGTTTGCCTAGGAGGGGGAAAAAGGCAGCGTGCAGTTGGGTTTGAGAGGCCAGCGGCCTCATTGGTATTGGCTGTCTGAGCTGGCAGGACTGTGAGTTGCGACGGCTTTGCGGTCTTTATGGAAACAGGTCTTGGTTTCCCGAAGCTCACTCTGTTTGGGTGCAAGTCTGGGAAACAGGTTTTTGGGGGCAGTAGGTGC
Organism: Vanellus vanellus; assembly: GCF_965231255.1. Taxonomy (NCBI): domain Eukaryota; kingdom Metazoa; phylum Chordata; class Aves; order Charadriiformes; family Charadriidae; genus Vanellus; species Vanellus vanellus. The sequence goes on along the minus strand of NW_028127973.1, from coordinate 54,623 downwards.
AGCTACAGGGAGAGATTTTGTACGGCGGTAAGATGCACGCATCTTTCTGCAGTGACCTGCCCTTACATGAGAGAGGAGAAAGCGTAGATGGGAGCAGAGGGAGGTTCAGTTGCAGCAGTCCTGTTTTGTAGCTAATTCTGTCCCTATTCTTCTCCCCGCTTTAAAAACTAGTGCTGTATTTAGCCTTGCAAAAGCCTTTCTTGTCCAGAGGGTGAATTCTTGAGAATTCCATGGGACAGGACGGATATAGAGCTCACTTCTCTCTCTCCCTCTCCTGGCAGGTACTGCACACCAGAAGAAAACTCTGCGGAAGAGGAAGGAGCAGTGAAAGAAACCATCGCAGGGGTAAGCTTGTGTTATTCCCAAGGAAAACAGAGCTCTTTGTGATGAGAAACTTCAGCACTCTTCACATGACTTCCTCAACAATATCTGTATTTGCCCAGGTTGTTTTTCCCCGGGAAAGCGGGAGCGTTATTTGATGAGTAGCGCTATCGCCAAGTGTTTTCCGCTGCCCTTAATTTTGTTTCTGGACTATTAGGAGCACACTACACTATACGGTTTTGATTCTTCCCCTTTCACGTGTTGGGTATAGCCTCAAAATCTTTAGCGCACAGACTTGGTTGACCTGCAAAGCTGGACTGGGGTGTCTTTAGTCTTATCTTGTTTGCTGGGATAGGAAGTACGTCTCTTTGACTTTCACCTCTGGTCAAGGTTGAGGTCAAAAATAAAATTTTAGTCATGGTAATCAGAAATAGTAGTCTCAATCTCAACTTGATACCTACACGTGGAGGCTTTGCTGGGGTTCTTAACGCTAGCCCAAGGCAAAGGAGCTTTCTGCCTCTCTTGCCTCCGAGTGCAGCACTCCATGGGTGCACAGTTGGAATGCAGTCGTCAAGAAGAAGTAACTTTGGAGTTTGCTGGTTGCATGGGTGTACAAAAACCCTTCCAGTTTTCTATATAAGCAAGATTTTCTGTCCTGTCCCCAAGGAAACAAATCTGTGCTTGATTGCTAGCTTAACGTCCGTTTGTCTAACAGAGGCAGCGTGGCACAGAAATCTTAGAAGATGCCTTATTCCGAGGACACCCTACACCTGTTCCGTCCAAAAAGTCAGCCAGCCTCGATGTGGAGGAAAAGAAAGTGCCAAGATTGGGAAAAACAGCGGAACGCTTTCCTCCGCTCACAGAGGTACCGTAGGCGACAGTCTGTGAGACAAAAGAGAAGGTTGTGGCAGAGCTGCAAGGAAGTCCTCTTCTTCTCGGTGGTTCTTAAGGCGCTTTGAAATCTGAAGAACTTGCATTGAACCTGTTAGCGAGTGGCTGTGGTTGTGGCTTCACAGTGCGAGGGTCAGCACTAAAGCTGCTTTGAAGGATTTTGTGTGCTCCCCGCGCTCCTTCAGTTGTGCTGCCCTAAGGGTTTGTGGGCCTTCTGTTAGCGGGACGGCTGCCTCAGTTTCCCCCTTTGCCGTTCCCTTTGAAGTCCCCCACCTTCACGTTCTTTCAGGCTCCTGACTTAGCTGCCTCGGTACGGAGGATGCCCGCTGGGGTTGGCTTAAACCTGGGTATTGCGAGGGCCGCAGCAGCACCTGGGAAAGGGGGTTGCCAGAGTTGTGTTCCATTTTCAGCTGCTTGAGCGTGTTTGCTAAGTTGACGGGTTTTATCCCCACGTCCTTGGTGAAAAGAAACGGCAGCAAGCCTGGGCTGTGAAGTTCAAAGTTAGGATGCTGAAACCAACCAAGCAAGGCAAAAGCGCTATCGCTCACTGAGCCAAGAAACCGTCGAAGGCAGTTGCTCTGTCACCTGAGCTGAATTTACAGGCCGTGTTTCAGTGGAAAGCTGCCCCCAGGTCAGCGTGCTCCATGCTCTGTTTCACAAGTCCTTCCCCATTTAATTGTTCCTTTCAGGCCATGGAGAGAGAGGTCAGTGCCGCATTTGGCAAAGGTGAGCCAGATGAGATCATGAGCAGTGCCTTCAAACTAAAGGTCACTCGCGAAGACATCCACACGCTCAGGAACCTTTGCTGGCTAAACGATGAGGTAAAACCAGCTGCAGCACAGGGCTAGTCTCACTCAGCCTTTATTGAAAAATACCCCTCCGCCCTGTACAGAAGTCGCGTCAACGTTCTTTGACGACCTCCGCTGCAGAGCCTAGAAATCTCTGTACACTTCTTATTTGAGGTATTGAAGGGTCGAGCGTTTCGGGAAGTTCCGTTACTTCTTGTATGACGCAGCTTCCAGGAGTTCGTCCGGGTTATTGGCGTGGGGGGCAGGTGTTTTGATCAAACTGCCGATGTAGCCCCGTGTGAAATCCTGGGAACAAAAGCCTCCAGCTGAGGCTGGAGTTCTCTGCGCTGCGTGCTTAAGGGTGTCCAGAACAGAGGTGGTGCTGTATTTTTCGTTGGGGAAGGCAGCGTCTTATTTTGACACCTCACGTTTCCTCTTTATGGTGCAGGTCGTTAATTTCTACATGAGTCTGGTGATGGAAAGAGGGAAGAAGGAAGGCTATCCAGCAGTCCACGCGTTTAGTACTTTCTTTTATCCGAAACTAACATCTGGGGGCTACGAGTCGGTCAGAAGGTGGACCAAGAGTGTCGATGTCTTTAAGCAGGACATCCTATTCGTGCCTGTGAACTCGCGAGCACACTGGACACTAGCCGTGAGTCCCACGGGCTTTTTCTTTAGAATTGGACGGGGAGCAAAAACTGGCAAGAGAAGTCATGTAGGTGTTGGGGGGTGTGCGGCACAAGGTTGTGCTTTGCCTAACGGTCACCTTTTAATAACAGGTCATAGATCTGAGGAAGAACACGATCACGTACTTGGACTCGCTTGGGCAGAAAGGGGACAAGATTTGTCAGACTTTGCTGTAAGTAACTGCTCCGTCACTGCTTTTCTGGTGTGAATGAGGAGAGGGGTTTTAGATTTAGTCCCTGTAAGGCGACTGCCAGTTTTCACGTGGCTTGTAGATAACCAAGCAGGAATCTTGGAGTTGCTTGCTGCGAGTTGTCTGGCATCGACTGCTTATCTGCTGTCACAGCATCCCCTGCACCCAGGGTCTGGGGTGCCTGGATTCTGCCACCTTCCCGTGAGAGGCACAGCCAAATACGCCATAGCCCCGTGGCACACGTGTGCCGACTTTGTTAGTCGGAGCCCAGGATGTGGGATCAAGGCACCCGGTGGAATTACGGCATTACAGTTCCTTGCTTGGTTTGTCTCTTTGTGCTCTGATAACATGTGATTTGGGGCTTTTTGACCTCTCCGAAGCAATGGAGTCGTTGGCCTCGTTCTTGACCATTAGCTCACAGCCTCTCCCCGTGTTTGTAAGTTTCAGATTGGGATTTTTCCTCAAAATCAGCCTTAAATCAGCTGCAGTGAGGATCCTCTGACATTTTACCGTCCTGCCGTCCGTCTTCCTGTGATCCTTCAGCTGCTTTATTTTGTTGTTGGCCTAAATTACAGAGATGAAAAGGGATTTTTTTTTTTCCTTTTGTTTTAACCAGCCAATACCTGCAAAAAGAAAGCTGGGAAAAAAGACAGCTGGAGCTGGATGTTTCAGAGTGGACTCTTCACAGCATGGAGCCACGTGTACGTGAGCACCCCTTGGGTTTGAAATGGGAACTGTAAGTGCTTCTTTGGGGCCCAGATCCTGGCACGTGACAAAGAAAGGGTTGAGCTGATGTTCCTCGAGGAGTTGATAGTAAAAAGCAGTCCCTAAAGACCGGATTTAAGAAAGGTCACTTAAGAAAGAGGCGGTGCGAACCTTGAGACACCTCGCAGGGGGGAGGGCTGCTGCGCCTTCTGGGCCTGCCAAAAATTTGGATCGTAGTGTCCGAGTCCGGGAGGCAGAGGGGAGGGATGGTGAGCAGTGAACTGGGTCTGTTCCTCGTGGGCGGGAGTGGGTATCGGGGATTAGGCAAGTAGGGTCAGGAGTGTGCGGTGAGCGCAGTGTCGGTGTGGGTAATGTGCGCTGCTTCCAAGTTGCTTTTCTTTTGAGACAGAGGGAAATCCTCCATCTTCTTTGCATTCCTTAGGAGATCCCTCAGCAGCTGAATGGAAGCGACTGCGGCGTCTTTATGTGTAAATACGCAGATTACATCGCCAGAGAGAAACCGTTCAACTTTACCCAGGTGAGTGAAGGTCATAAACCCCTCCAAGCCCCTCTCGCCCAGGGACAGGAGCCAGGGAGGTTAGGCAGCAGCTCTTCATTGTGTCCGGGGCAGGGGCTGAGGTTTCGTGCCCCGTTTCGGTGCGTAGTTGCTGGGATCAGAACCTCCAAGTGGCCTGGGCAGGGCAGAGCTGTGGTTCTCCATCCCCGCCTTTGGGAGCTGCTGCCGGTGAGATTCCTCTTGGGCAAGGTACTGCCGCCAGCGGGTTTGGCATATCTGGGCTCGGTATCTTTTGGAGAAATGGCTTCTACCCTTTGACCAGTCAAGACACCGCTTCTTTTTATTGATTTCGTTTTAGACGGGTCTTTTATTAGCGTGCTTGTAAGCTGTCGCGCGGTCAAGTCAATCTCGTTTTGTCGGGTTGTCGTGTCACCCTCTTAGGAACCGCGTGGGGTGTTGTACCCAAACGGTTGACAGTTCCTAAAGGGAACTTCCTATTAAGGACTCCGCTGGGCGTTTATGTGTGTTTGCCGCCTCTTTCTACCGTGACGTCATTATTTAATTTCTCTTTTCTTTCTCTTCTCTTTTCAGACTCACATGCCATACTTCCGCAAGAAGATGGTGTGGGAGATAATCCACCAACAGCTGCTGTGACACGTGGACTCTTAGAGCTCTTCTTTTGATTACGTTTCTTCGACCTTAGTTACTTTTCTTAGGCCTTTAGTTAGTTTTCTTAGACCTTTAGTTACATTTCTTAGACGAATTTTCCTCTTTAGGTTATGAAGTAGAAGTTAAGATGGTTTATTCCCCCCACCTCCCTTATTTTGGAGACAGTAACTCTGGGGTTTTGGTACACAAGTTTTCCTCTTCAAGTTATGAAGTAGTGGTTAAGACAGTTTATTTCCCCACCACCACCCCCCACCCCCCCTTATTTTGGAGACAGTAACTCTCTTTGAAATTAGCTAACGCACCTTAAGCAAAAGCCAGAAAGATGGGTATGACCTCGTTAAGGGCAGAGTGAAGAAGGAACATCGTCAACTTCCATGGCTGAGCCGCACGCTCGCGCCTCGCAGCGCACGCGACCACGTTACAGACAAATGGGAAACATCTGTGGTGGTGGTTACAGTTGTGTTTGCCCAACTTACCTTCCCAAGGACAACGTGCTGAACTACCGTCTCAAAGAGAGTTTTCCTCTGTTTCTGGAATATCTACCATCTCCTTGATTCCTAAAACTGGATTTGTCACGACCACGGAAAGAAAGCGTTTACCATGTCTTGATTTCTCACCAAAGCCCCTGTCCTTTGGGCTGGTTTGGGGTTGGCTTGTTTTGCTGCCTCCAGGGAGTTATCTAATGTGAAAAGAGAAGTATTTATTTCTTTATATAATATAAATATTTATTTTAATAAAAAGAGCCTTAATGGAAGGAAACTCTCCCTGTGTCCTGGTTTGAGGTAAAAGAGAACCAATTTTGTTCAGTAACTTGGCTTCTTAGCTGGGCCTCTTCTACCAACTGAAATTAACTGCCTATTGTGCCGTCAGCGTTCACTCTCTCAGAGCGATAAGAGCAATGTTTACAGCTGATGCCCAGGCATGGGATGCAGAGAGGCTCTTGCTTATACTCATTGCTATAACCCCCACGGCCAACCAGCTTTGTTATTTGCCCCGTTGGAGGGTCGGAAGCGGAAAAGCATAGTGGGGTCCCACCTGCGGGGAGGAGCGACAGGACAGGTGACCCAAAACTGACCAACAGGGTATTCCATCCCATCTGCCTCATGCTCAGTAGAAAAGAGACCAAAGGGATCAAAGGGTTCTTCTACCTGGGGAATGTTTACTTCGCCCTTTGATAATTATGCTGATGTGACCCCATCAGAGCTGGGGCATGGCAACCTTCTGGGCTCTGAGGATAAGGACTGGTACCTTGTTAAGATCGTGATTTTGTTGTTGATGCTCCTGAATGTGGTGCAGGGGTGGTTTCTTGTGAAACATCTGTGCAGGGGGAGCTGGAGGGGACCGTGCGCTGCCGCCACTCAGACCCGCGCAGCCGCTCGGCGATCTGCAGCGGCGCGAACCGCGGCCCCGCCCGGCCCGGCCGCAGCTGTCCCCCGCGGAGCAACGGCACCACCGGCAGCCGCCTCCCCCACGGCACCGGCGCCACCGGCAGCTGCTCCCCCCGGAGCAACGGCACCACCGGCAGCCGCCTCCTCCACGGCACCGGCGCCACCGGCAGCCGCCCCCCCCACCGCCACGGCACAGGCGCCTCCGCCGCCGCCTGCACCGGCACCGGCACCCGCACCACCGGCAGCCGCCCCCCCCACCGCAACAACACCGGCCCCTCCGCCGCCCGTCCCGGCACAAGCCGCGCCCCCCCCTGCAGCGGCACAAGCCACGCCGCCGCCTCTCCCGGCACAACCTACTGCAGCCACTACAACCAGTACCAAAACTACTCCAACTCCATCAAAATCGGTACAAGCCGCCCCGGTAACCAGGAGCAGGAAGAGGAGGTCAACTCCTTCCCCTGCCCCTTACCACAAAGACCACCTCAAGTCACATAGCTTGGGGGAGAGTTCTGAACAAGATCCAGGGGAGGGTCCTTCAAGACCACAGAAGGGAAAGAGACCTTTGAAAACAGACAAAGGCCAGAGTCCTTCTAGAGCAGATGCTGGAGAGGCCCCTTCTGGGGCAGCCTCACCACAGGAGGACTCAGATGTAGAGGGAGTTGTTCAATCCTTCTCCGTGAAAGATCTGAGAAGTATCAGGAAGGACTTTAGTCGTCATGAAGGCGAAACACTTGTCTCCTGGTTGCTCCGATGCTGGGATAGCGGGGCAGATACCCTAGACTGAGATGGCAGAGAAGCTAGGCGATTGGGAAACCTGTCCAAGGATGGAGGGATTGTACCTGAAAGAACTGCCTGTGCGAGAGGTGATTTATAGTGATGGGCAAGCGATAGTAGACCCTGATGAAATGCCATGCAAACGATCTCTGCTCAAAAAGTTTGTACAAAGTGCACCATCAACATATTCCCACACATTGTCAACAATGGTCTGGGGAGGATCCGATACTGACACACCAACTGTAAATGAAGGGGTTAAGAAGGTACGACAGTATGAAGACAGTCTCTCTGGTCCCTTCTCTGTGGCAGCCATAGAAAAGCTGACTGTGACCACCGAGAAAATGACTGAGAAACTGACTGAGAAAATAGAGCAAATGACCCAGAGATTAGTTGAGCAAACCGATAAACTGTTTGATAAACTAACCAAGGTGGAGGAAAAACTCCATGCTTTCCCTGTACAGACTCATGTTGCAGCTGCTAAGAGGAAACGCCCTCCTACTCAAGAGAAAAACTACCCTCCGACTCAAGACAAATCAAAGCTGATGCAAGATATCCTGTGGGTTTGCCTCTGTGAATATGCAGAAGACATGAAGAAGTGGGATGGAGAACCTACCTCAGCCCTACAGGCACGGGTGCTTGAGCTGCAAAATGAAGCCGATAGAAGAAAGGATTCTTACAGGAAGAAGGTTGCTCCAACCTACGGTAGGCGATCCTACGGACCAGGTAGGAACCAATCTGATAATCGTAGGTACTACGGTCAACAGTAGAGGTGCCCTGCCTCCAGCCAGGAGGAGGAGAGGGACAACCGACTGTATTGGACTGTGTGGATTCGGTGGCCTGGCACATGAGAGCCACAAAAGTATAAAGCCCTGGTGGACACTGGTGCACACTGGTGTTGGGTTGTTTTTTGCTGTCTCCAGGGAGTTATCTAATGTGAAAAGAGAAGTATTTATTTCTTTATAGAATTTAAATATTTATTTTCATAAAAAGAGCCTTAAGGGAACGAACCTCTACCTGGTAATGAGAGAGGGTGATTTATTCTTTTTTTTTTATTTAACTGAAAAAAAGTTGGATGTAGCGATGTGGATTTTCGCTCCCTCACAATCCCCCAGGAAGAGGATTGGAGCCAGGAGGAGCATCGGAGCACAGAAGCCGCGAAGCGATGGTCACACAGTGCTGCAGGGGCAATCAAGGTGTCGTTCAGTGGTGAGATGAGCAAGCAGCATCCCGAAAATCCGCCCCTGGAGAGGGGTCAGCGGTGTACGGATGCTCTCTGTGTTCTGTAAGCCCCCTTTGGGGAGCCCCTGCTGCCCCCTTGGCAGTGCCCGGGTGGCTGTGACTGCTGAAAGCTGGTTTGGTGCGTTGAGGTGTTAGGTGGGGTGGCAGCAGCCCCTGCCCGCCCCGGGAGGGGGGACACCACCTCTCCGGTGGCACTGGATGGGTGGGAGGGAGGGAGGGAGCACAGCTCTGGAAGCCATGGAGAAAGGCGTGGGGGTGTCCCTCATCGTGGCAGCCTCCAGCAGCCCTACCCCGCCACACGGCCACCCCAAGGACACCCAAGCCCCATCTTGGTCCTCTCCCTCTTGGGTGATGCCCTTCTACCCACCCTGGAGGTGCGCTCCTCTCCTGCAGGGGGGGACGCCCAGCACTCGCCTGGCTAGAGAAGCACCGGGGGGGGTGCTTAGGGGGCATCTGAGCTTCCCAGTTACACGGGCATAATTAGGGCGCCCTTAAGAACCATTAATAACCACTTTGGCTCTGCTAACCAACTGCGGCGAGGCCCCCACCCCGCTTTAGCGCAGGCTTTGTGATGCCAACACCTCCCTGAGCCACTGGGTAAAGCGACGCCTGGCAAAAAAACACCATCACCCAAAGAAAACCCCACACCACATCCCCCACTCCCCGCCCACTCCTTCTCCCCCCATCACAGCCATGGGACAAACTCCCACCACCACCACACCCCAATCTCAGCTTGGCCGTGACACCCCCGAGACACTGGAAAGAAAGCAACCGAGAGCAAGCTCAGGCTCCTGTGAGCTGCAGAGATTTCTCTTTGGTTTTTGATGTTGTCGTTGGGTGGGTTTTGCTTGGTTGTTTTTCACACAACACTTTGCAGTAGAGGACAAAAACGTGGTGTCGCAGCCCCCGGGGTCAGCGCCGGCACTGCCACCTCCCCCCCCCAGCTCCTGTCCCTCCTCTTGCCCCGCAGCTGTTCCCACTTTCCTTGCTTGGTTTGGTTGGTTTTTTTTCCTTTCTACCTTTCTTTTTTAATATGTTTTCGCTTCCCCCTTTTTTCTCTTTTACCCCTTTTTTCTTTTGACCTTTTTTGCTTTTTCCCCATTTTTTTTCTTTTTCTCTTTTTTCTTTTCCCACTTTTTTTTTCCTCCTTTCCCTTTTTTTTTTTTCCCCTTTTCTCTTTTTAAACATTTCTCAAGCTTTCTCCTGAAGGAACGGCCCCTGGCTCTCCGCTAGCAGAAGGAGCCTACGGAAGAGCTCTGGCACTGACATGGGCAGGAACACCCACAAGTGAGAACTGGATAGACAAAAGGCTCCTCAATGATGACACTGGGGCAGCCCGACCTTAGAAGCAGCAGAGGAGCAGAGCCACCCAGAGCCACCCAGAGAACAGGAAGGGCTATTCAGGGCCTTATTGTCTGCGCGAAGTAACCATCTGCTGAGAACCGGTCTGGCGGCTCAGAGCTCAGCCACAGCAGTACTCTTGAGCCAAAGGGGAAAAGTACACCGGCAGGAAGACTGGGAGCCTTCCTCCACAACAACCCACAGATCATGACCAGAGTGGTGCCTATTCCCAGCCTACACTAATGAATACGTACGCCTTTGCATCAGAAAGGAACGCTTGCTTTACCAGCCCCTGGGCGAGTTGGGAGCCATCCCCCTTGCACCCAGCGCTGCAATAAACATGCTGCTTTGTAACTCGCCCCGAGTTGGGGAGTTTCTTTCCGCACGTCAGCACCCCTGGGATTGCTTTCCTTCTCCCGCCTCGCACTCGCTCGACATGGTTTTTTCCAACTCATTCTTTTTTATTAAAAAAATTAATGAAAAAATGCTCCAACTCTCAGTTTTACAAGGCACACAAAATCTCTAAAAGGGAAACACAAGCGTGAGGTGCTGAGGTACCAAAACCTGCCCCTGTTAGTCCAACTAAAGGGACAGCGTCGGGAGGCGACGGAGGAGGAAGGGGGAGGCTGTGGGATGGAGAGAGCCCTCCCCGTACCCCTCAGCTGCGCATCCTCGCAGCGCCACGGGAATGGGGGGCTGTGTGTCTGGGCGGGTCTTTGGTTTGCTCCCCTGACCTGCTGGGGGTGGTGGACGAGGGGGGATGTCCGGCGGCGGGGTTACATTCCTCAGGCGGTGCTGGGCGGCACGACAGGAGCATCACTTGCTGTGCTGCGAGGCCGGGGCTCCCGGAGCGTGTTTCTGCTCCTGCTGCTTCACCTGCTGGACCATTTCCCTCATCTTGCACTGTGCAGTCTTGGGGAGGAGAAGGGAAAAGCAAGAGTTGGGGGTCAGGGCACTGTTTCTCCCACCACCACCCACCCCTGAGCCCCCACCGAGCATCTCGCCGCTCCCAACTTTTCACCCCGGACAAGCCCTAATTAATTTCAGGTTTCTGGGTTTTTTTAACTTGTGCTTCCTCCATCGCTCCTTGAGAGAGGCTCAATTTTTTGGGGGGGGGCCGCCATCCCGCTCGAGTGGACAGGAGACAAGGTTATGGAAGATGAACCCAGGTGGGATGCGGGTGGCTTTGCCCGCACCGAGGAGTCCATTCACAATGTCCTCACGTCCAGCAGCATCAAAATCATGGTACCCAGCAAAGAGCTCCCCTGGCGCTGAGGGAGGCCAAGCCAGGCTGGCAGCACAGTGCTGACCACAGGGACGCTCTCAACTTGGCCCTTACTGTCCCCCACACCCACAGCCCCCACCCAGCGCACCTTGAACTGAGCCTCGGGCGGCCCTGTGATGATGACCATGCGCTCGCTGCCCTTGGGACCTTCTGCCGGTGCAATCTGGGGAAGTATGGGGGAGAAGGAGCGTGAGTGCAGCCACCGCTTCAGCAAGACCTTCCCTCGGTGGCATGTCCCCCCACAACGCAGGGCAATCCCCCCATGCAGGAGCATCCCCTCCCACCCGAGCCGGGCTCATAACCAGGGTGCTGCAGGCCTGGCCTTCTACTAAACACAGGCGGGAGAGGTGGGCCCATGCCAACGGGTACAGGAGAGCTGGGGAGAGACTTTTTACAAGGGCATGGGGTGACAGGACGAGGCGGAGTGCCTTCAAAGTGGAAGAGGGGACATTTAGAGGAGATAACAGGAAGAAATTTTTCACTGTGAGGGTGGTGAATCACTGGCCCAGCTTGCCCAGAGAAGCTGTGGCTGCCCTAGCCCTGGAGGTGTTCAAGGCCAGGTTGGACGGGGCTTGGAGCAACCTGGGCTGGGGGGAGGTGTCCCTGAACAGGGCAGGGGGGTGGGACTCCATGATCTTCAAGGTCCCTTCCAACCTCAACCGTTCTGTGATAAGTTGGGGAGCAAAACTGCTCCCCGCACACTCCCATTCCCTGACCTCGGCAGTGCAGAGGGGAAACTGAGGCACGAAGCGCAGGACCAGCCCCGCAGCGCCTTCCTCACCTTGATGGAGGCACCCGCAAACCGCACCAGCTGCTTGATGTGCTGCCCCTTCTTCCCGATGATGGCCCCCACCGCCTGCGTCCCGATGAACACGTTCACAACCTCTTGCTCCGGAAGCTGCGGGGGCATGGAAGAGTGAGAGGGTCAGGGCACCAGCTGGACAGGGGACAAAGGAGGTGGCTGTCCCCATCCCACCATCCCATGGTAGTGGTTGCCCACCCTACCAAGGTGCCCCAGCAAAGATCTCCTGGAGAGGGGGGCCAGGCACCTAAAGGGTGCTGATGTGGGAAGGCGCTGGCTGGGGGAGCTCCGCCGAGAGCTGGCTGAGAGCTCCGCCGAGGAGCTCTATGGTGGGAGAGAAAATGAGGGTCAGTGATGGCCCCAGCATGCCAGACCCTTCCCGGCCACCCCCAGACCCACGCACAGCAGCAAGACACCACCATGGGGCTGGGAGGCAGACGGGGGCTCCCAGTTACCCCCACTCCCCCCACGCTGCCACCTTGCCGCCCGTGTCCCGCATCTGCAGGGGAAAACCACGACACAACTCTCTCCTGCTCTGCATTCCAGCAAGTGCAACCGGATGCTACCTGCAAACCACCACTGCTCAGCTGGAGGACGAGCAGACCCGGCTCCCCTGCCCAGCCTGGACGCCGCTCTCGCTCCCAGCCCTGGAAAAAAAGCCTCTCCAGGACGGGGCTGCAGCAACAGCCGCACATTTCCACCCCACAGGAAACAGCTCGTTAACGAGGGGCGAGCACCGCATTTCAAAGCCCCCTTAGGAGCAAGGCAGCGCCCCAAGAGCCAGCCCAACCCCCCAGCACACAGCTCAGCGCTCACCACACGCTCGCCGGCCCCCGCAGCAGCGGCTCGAGCGGGGCTGCCTGCGGCCGGCGGTCGGGCGCCGCTCCGTCACAGCCGCTCACCATGGTGGAACGCCGAACGCAGTCCGCGTCCTTCCAGTCGCACCGCAGCCATGGCGCAGCCGGGTGCAGCGAGCGCAGCTCCCCGCCAGAGGGGCGCAAAGCGCCGTGCGAGCGCGCAGGAAAGGGCTCGGTAAGCCCGGGATTGGCATTCCCTCACCCACCGAGGGCAGAGGAGGCAGGAGGGGGAGCGCGAGAGCCCGCGCCGCCGGCCGCTGTCGCTCGCCTCAGGCCTGCGGGACGCCGAAAGGCTTCTCCGCTCTCCGAGGGGCGCCTCCGCTCTCTGGGAGGCTTCTGGGGGGCCCCTCCGTCTCTGGAGGGCTTCTGGGGGGCCCCTCCGGCCTCCGTAGGGGCCTCTCCCCGAAGGCCTCTTCCCCTCCTCCGGGCACTCCCCGGCCTCCCGGCGCCCAGCTGCCAGCCGGGGCCCGGCTCGGGGCTTCCGGAGAAGGGCAAGCGCCTCCCCCAGACAGAGCAGGGCCAGGCGGGACGGCGCCGGCCCGGCCCCACCGCAGGGCAGGGGCAGAAGCGGGCCGGGCGGCCGCTAACGGCTCCCTCAGGCAGAGCACAGACGCGGCGCGCCTGCGCGCGCGCACCCACCGCCCCGCCCCTCTCTCCCCCCTCAGCCTCCCCTCCACTAATGGCTGCGGGGGGCCCTCGGCGCCCTCCTCGCCGCCCCCGGCCCCGCCGCCGCGCAAGAGGCCGCCCCCCAGGGCAGCGAGCCGCCCCGCCGCCTCAGGGCCGCCCCCGGGCATCGCCCCGGCGCCCACTCCCCCCTCTGCCCCCCCCCCGCCTGGGGCCTGCGGGACCCCCGGGGCTCCTTGGTGGGAGCCCGCCCGGCGCCTCGGCCTGGAGCGGCGTTAGTCGCTCTGTGGGCTCGGGTGCAGGGCGGGGTCTTGCTCTGGGGCTCCCCTGGCTCTGGCCTCGGCCCCTCTGCCCGCCCAGAGCCCCCCCTCCGGGGCGGTGGGGCTCGTGGTGGGCCCCGGCAGCCCCGTGCCCCCCCTGCCGTCTCCCAGCCCAGCAGCCCCGTCCTTCCGGCCCTGTGCGGCGGCTGTGGCTCCTGCCGCTGTGGGCTCGCCCCGGGCGCAGTCAGAGTCGTTCCCCTGTGATGCTGAGATGACTGTGGCTTCCAGATGTTCCCCCCAAATCCGTGGGCAAAGCCACCCCCTCGTTGGCTTTCCGTCTGCACAGCGGGGGCTTGAAAAGGGAAAAAGAGGGGGTGGAGACTTGGAGTGGTGAAGGAGCGGGGAGCAGCTTAGTACAACTTCCCAGGAGAGAATTCCTCTTTTCTCGCCCTCAAACTGATCCTAAACCTCCAAGTGGCTGGTAAAGTAAAAAAGGACAAAACAAGGCTCTCCCAGGTGCCGGGTGCTCTGGTAAAGCTGGAGAAAGCGGCATTTCTGTTCACAGGCAGTTGCCGTAAGTGCCGTCAGGTATTGAAACTGCGCTTCTCTCAGGACGTAGCCTTGAGCCTGGAGAGCAGCTCAGAAGGAGTTAGCTCCTGCGAACAATTGAGCAGGAGGATACAAAGATTTTGCCTTCTCTACTTTTGCCTTCTGAAGTATCAAATATGCTGAGTAAGAATGCATTTTCATGGGAAGATATTTACCTCTAATGCCTACCCCCCGATATTTTCTGCCTGACTTTAATAGCATAGTAATAGCCAATACTCTTGACATTGTATGAAAGGTGCCGTTAGGGACTTCTTTGTGCTCCTGATACAGAGAGAAGATAGTCCAGAAGCAATGCTATCATCAGGGTTCGGGGGCGTAACAGTTTAAAAGAAATTCCTTTGTGTAAGAAAGGCCATAGAATTCTTCAAAGAATCCTTGCCGTCTGTCATGACATTTGGGAGGGCAAATAGAGGCAAAAACCCACCTAGGAGCAACCTTTGTGCTCCATTCCCAAAGGAAAAAGTGATTGAAGTGGGTGTATGCACGAGTTGCTTTGCCACCTTTTATTTCCCGTCCTCCTTAGACTTTTCTTTGCAACTCAGTGTAGTGATTTACGAAATGAGATGGCGTAGTAATCTCTGGTGTGCTGCTTTCCCCGAGGAAAGAGGAGAGCTTTACATATGAACTTAAGTTTTTGGCGATGGGAACAAACGTAAAAAGTTAGGGAGCCGAATGAGAAAAAGAGGCCTAATGTGCTCCAGCGGGATAATTAGCTCTCTGAGAGCGGTCGTTGGCTGGGAGAGGTTGGGGGGTGTTGAGGAGGGCTGCAGTTAGGTGTATGTGCCTGAGATGATCCCAGGGGGGCTTGGAGGGGGAGACCTTCGGGATAGGAAAAGTAACTTTGAAAGTTTGGGCCCTGTGAAGGGAAGTCAGCCTGTTGGGAGCTTCCCTAGGGCTGCAAAACACTGTTGTGTGTGTTCTTTCCTCAGCGTTTGGATACCTGTGGACGATGGTGATGAGAGTCTGCCGAAAAAGAGAACATCAGGTATTGCACATTACAGAAGTATTGAATATGCCTGATTTTTCTGAGGTTTCGTGTCCCTTGGAAAAGTCTGGCTTTTGTGCTCTGGCATTGTTCCTGAAGCTGTGGCTTTTCAAGCTGTTCTTTCCTTGTGGCTATCTATCCCTATAGCCAATGGCTTGAGGGTGCACTGTAGCCCTTAGCCCAATGTATGACGTTATCTGCGGTGACTGTGGCAGGGCACAATACTTTCACTGCCAGCAGGAGATAGCCCAGGTCTCTGGCGGTGAGCCCGTGCGTGTCAGCAGAAAGAGTATTTTAAATCAAAGCTGTGTGCTCCCTCCTGGCTGTATTCGCAATGTACCTTTGTTGGTTTTCTATCATGTTCTTCTATGGCCTGTCTTTGTTTTTTAGATTATGCCATCTCTGAGCGGAAGGAGAAAGCTGAAGAAGTTTCTGCTGTGGTGCAGTTGCCAACCAAGGCAACCAAACGCCTGGCGGCTTCCGTCAGCGAAGATGCTCCAGGCACAGAGTCTGCGGAAGAGGTTAGCGAGGGGTTTGAAATATTAGGATCTGTGCAAGGTGCGAGAGCAAGCGGCTCTCCCTAATGCATCTTGAAGTTGAGCCTGCTCTGAGCCTGTACAGCAGTAGGTGGTTCTTTTCCATTTCTAGCAGGCAGCTATAATGTGGGCTGGGTTTGCCTTACTCAAGTCTGTGTCCTCTGCTCCGGCACTGGCAGCTGCGGAAGGAGCAAAATGTGTGTTGTCTTCCAGATACTTGACACTTGTTCAAGTTTATAGTTTTAGTGTGTTTGTAAACTGTTATTCTCTTTCTCGAGCTTGCGGTTAAGGCATCAAAATACACTACCTGACAAGAAAAACTGCATACTTCCTGTGGATAGACCTCTTTCTGCTCCATCAGTCCATGAGAGGATTCCTGTAGGACTTTGGCTCTGTAAAAATGAGCCACTGACTGCTTGACTCCCTGGTTTGGTTCAAAGGTGTAGTGCTATTTTTCTTATTGTCCCATGGGGTAAGAGGGCTAAGAGACTGTCGGGCTCTAATTCTTCATTCCTGAGAGAGTCGTTAACTCTTATTTGTACAAAATATATTTTTCAAGGGCTGAGCTATCACACTTTGGAATGTTTAGGAGCTGACTGCACGTATGAGAGCCTGTATTCAAAAATTAAAGTGTCCCTGTCAAAGGTCCTGCAAAGATTGGCATTCTTCTGCAATCTGAACCAGCAAGTCATGGTCCCCAAGTCATAGTAGAGCTGACTAAGTCTCCGGAAGTGTGTTTGCTTGGATTCACATTCAGGTTACACTCACGTTGGTACTTTTTATGTTTTCTTTTAAGATTCGGTCCACTTCTTTTGAGCCTTCAACTAAAAGACCAAGATTTTCATCGCTCGATGTAGCAATGCTGCAAATTGGTAAGGCTGACATCAAGTTATACGACTTGTTTCATTTTCACCCTACCTTGTGTACCGTCCAAGCCTACCCCTGGGGTTCTGTACGGATTATTGCAGGCACGGGACGAGGCAGCATCTGGGAAGACTTGAGCGTGACCTCTGTTTCTTACCTGCATCCTTGCATTGCTTCTGGAGTGGGGCCGGGCGTTTATCTTGTCATCTCAGTGCCAGAGCTGCCTTGGATGCAGTCCTTTCATTCTGATCCGTCCACTGTTAGCTTGCCAGAAGTAAATTGTTTTCAATGCTCCTTTTAGGTAGTAGATCCCGAGAAGCCTTTTGTATTTCAGGTTTTGGCTGGCAATACCTTGTGCACACAACTTGCTGTAGTTGCCGGTGTGAAAACCTGAAAATGTCGTCAAGTGACATAACACAAATGATATTATGATGTGAGAGAGACAATGACAATTTATCTTTGGTGAAGCTCGTTACTGTAAACTCATGAACCTCTTCAGTTCCCTTTCATAGTTCCTGATGCCTTACACTCTTCTCTCGTAGGTCAAATGCCATGTGGAACCCATGCTTACTTGACTAAGGAAACACTATCCCGTCCTCACAAGATAATTCCACGTCTGAGGTAAAAATCCTTCTGTTTTCTTTGAACTTCTTCCCCGAAAGGTTTACTGCCTATGGTAAGGGAGGTCTCCAGCTGCTTCCCCCCCGAAGAACCAATTTTCAACTTTTTCTTTAAACCCAGCTACTTAATTGACACAGGAGATTAGCTAGAGATTAAAGGTCTGCGGTAAGAGGAAGTGTTGAACTTGAGAGGAGGCTGAGGACACAATCAACAGCGTATCTTCAAGGCAGTTGTGATTTTCACTTTTACTTCTCTGTACTTCCCCATTAGCCAGTTGAAGACAGCAGGTCTTCATCTGAAAGTCATGAACATCTCGTGTCTGTCTCCATCGTCATCAGTGTACGTGCTTGACATAGTAGTTGGTGGTGGAGGTGCATATTTGAATGTTCTCTGGATACAATTTCTTTTGCCGTTGATGTTTTCAGCACAAGCCGGAAAGGCAAACAGAGCATCAAAGCTGCTCCAGACAGCTTCTTACCACTGAGGCCGCCCACGAAGGAGCGCGCTGCGCCAGAATCTGCCACTTCAGATGAAAATCCATATCATGAAAATGATAGAGAAAACAGTATCTCATGTAATTTTAAGTGCAATGGCAATAGCATTTGAGAGCGGGTCAAGACTCTGCTTTCAGCATCTAATCTGCCAGTCATTGCTTATTGTGGCTTGGCTCATATTTTGGAGCAGATCTGGAGCATGAGAAAGAGATTCCTTTCAGAGGAAGCTAAACCAGAGAAGGTTCCTGGGGAACGTGTCTAATGCACTCCAACTGCTACTGAGCATATAGTCCCTGAGGTCAGAGCAGGGCGGGTCTGAAGTAAAATGTCCCAGCAGTGTGGATGTTGTGGACATTGCCATTCTCACTGTCAGCATAATCTTTAACAAATAGATTGAGCAGAATTGGTCAAGGCTGGTTGAAATGAACGCTGTCTTGTCCCGCAGAGTAAAGTGGCCTCCTCAGGTTGATGCAGATATTTGTCGGATGTGCAAAGAATATTTTTTTCTTTTCAAAGAAAAACCCCAAAAGCCACCGTGAATTGGTATACACTGATAACAAATGCCTCACATATAAAAATTGTGATTCTCCTCTGTTGTTTGTTTCCTACCCCAAAGTGTTCAAGCCTCCTCTAAGGAACCAGTGACGACTGTGAGTCACCTGGAAGAACCAAAATACGGAGGAGAGGTCTATCCACGTCCAACACTAAGGACCAGTGAGTATCCCCATGATTCCAATCCGTTACACTTTGTAGGTAGACTTCAAATCAGAATAGGGCATTTCTTATACACTGGCAGATGATGTTCCAAGTTCAAAGCGCTTGCCAGAATTCAAACCTCCTGACCATACAGTCAGCATTAAAAGTTTTGGGTTTTTTTATTTATCACTCAGAAATGGAGAGCTGTCTATATCTGATGGTGATTCAAAGTCGACTTCTTGTTTTCTTCCTACTGCTTTTCTGTGCAGGTGTCGAATGTATAGATGTTTGCTGCCCACAGTGGTCGCAGAGAGGTGATATGATCAGGTAGAGTCTCTTTTAATGATGGTTCTTGTTTCTTTTGGCTCTGCATGCGTGTGTCTCTCAGCCTCTGGTAGAGTCTAGAAGATGACCAATGGTATGTGATCGTCTCAGTGCTGTGAAAGAGGAGTAGCTACCTTGCGGCTCCGGAATTGCTCGCAAGCCAGTTGCACCTCCAACACAGCTGCCATGCGAGAGCCGTGCTGCGTGACAAAGAGGGTTGTGCTGGTGTGGTGTTTGCTGTGGGAAGAAAGCCAGTAAGGGCGCGAGTGGTGGCCGTCCCAAGTTGTCCTTGGATGTGCAGAATCCGTTTTTGTTTGTGAGTCATTCTGCCAAGCCATCAAGGGGCTGACATTTCATTTCTTTCACTTGGAAACCCGCATCCTAAGCAGAAGGATTAGAGAGCTTGTAAAGCCTGGTGGGACTTGAGGCAGTTTTTGGGACTTAGAGGATGCGTGGGGTTTGACTAGGAGGGGGAAAAAGGCAGCGTGCAGTTGGGTTTGAGAGGCCAGCAGCCTGTCTCAAAGGGGTCTTTTGGTGACAATGCGAATTCTTGTTTTTGAAGCAGGGACATATATCTGGACAACTTCAATGTCTGTGTATTTGTTTGCTCTTCAGAGTCTGCGTGGTTTGAATGACAATCCTCTCCAAATGGGGATAGTCACTCTCTTGACTGGCCTGTAGAAGGCAAGTAAACATCCTGTCGCTGTCCCATTTGGAATTCAATGTACTGGCCTTAGTTTCCCGAAGCTCACTCTGTTTGGATGCAAGTCTAGTTGCAGATGTTCCTGTTACACCTTGCAGTAGAACACCCAGCGTGCAGTGTTTATCAGCAGTAGATCACAAAGCCCTCGATAGAGGAAGTGCTGGTTGCTTGTCTGTTTTCTAAATAATGCAACTGATAAAGAGAAACAAAAGAAGTCTTGTACAAGTAGATGGAAAAAAAAAATAATTCCAAAGCTCCCAGCTCTTCATTCTATCCCAGTCTTGCTGCTAAGAAAGAACGGTGCTGGAAGTTGAGACGATATTGTCACATGTTGATGTGTGCAACCGGGGCTGTAGTCAGAATAAGTCTTGAAAAAGCCTTTCTTGTCCAGAAGGTGAATTCTTGAGAATTCCGTGGGAGAGGACGGATACAAAGCTCACTTCTCTCTCTCCCTCTCCTGGCAGGTACTGCACACCAGAAGAAAACTGTCAGGAAGAGGAAGGAGCAGCAAAACAAACCATCGCAGGGGTAAGCTTGTGTTTTTCACAAGGAAAATAGAGCTATTTGTGATCAGAAACTTCAGCGCTCTTCACTTCACATGACTTACTCAACAATATCTGTATTTGCCCAGGTTGTTTTTTCCCGGGAAAGCGGGAGCATTATTAGATGAGTAGCGCTATGGCAAAGTGTTTTCCTCTGCCATTAATTTTGTTTCTGGATTATTAGGAGCACACTACACTATAGCATTTTGATTCTTCCCCTTTAATGTGTTGGGTATAGCCTCAAAATCTTTAGCGCACAGCCTTAGTTGACCTGCAAAGCTGGACTGGGGTGTCTTTAGTCGTATCTTGTTTGCTGGGATGGGAAGTACATCTCCGACTTTCACCTCTGGTCAGGATTGAGGTCAAAAATAAAATTTTAATCATGGAAATCAGAAATCGTAGTCTCACTCTCAACTTGATACCTACACGTGGAGGCTTTGCTGGGGTTCTTAACGCTAGCCCAAGCCAAACGAGCTCTCTGCCTCTCTTGCCTCCGAGTGCAGCACTCCATGGGTGCACAGTTGGAATGCAGTTGTCAATAAAAAGTAACTTTGGAGTTTGCTGTTTGGATGGGTGTATAAAAACCCTTCCAGTTTTCTATATAAGCAAGATTTTCTGTCCTGTCCCCGAGCAAACAAATCTGTGCTTGATTGCTAGCTTAACATCCATTTGTCTAACAGAGGCAGCGTGGAGCTGAAATCTCAGAAGATGCGTTATTCCAAGGACATCCTACATGTGTTCGGTCCACAAAGTCAGCCAGCCTCAATGTGGAAGAAAAGAAAGTGCCAAGCCTGGGAAAAACAGCGGAACGCTTTCCTCCGCTCACAGAGGTACCGTAGCCGACAGTCTGTGAGACAAAAGAGAAGGTTGTGACAGAGCTGCAGGGAACTCCTCTTATTCTCGGTGGTTCTTAAGGCTCTTTGAAATCTGAAGAACTTGCATTGAACCTGTTAGTGAGTGTCTGCGGCTGTGACTTTGCAGTGCGAGGGTCAGCACTAAAGCTGGTTTGAAGGATTTCGTGTGCTCCAGCGCTCCTTCAGTTGTGCTGCCCTGAGGGTTTGTGGGCCTTCTGTTAGCAGGACAAAAAATGAGTCCAGGTTGAACACCAGTCTCCAGAGCAGTGCTAACCCGACTCATCCAGTTATATTGGATGTGCCTCTTGTCCTACAGTAGTGATAGAACCTGAAAGATCAGCTTGTGCTGATCCGTGGTGCCGACCACCAGGGAGTGGGAGTTCAGTTTCCCCTGCTTGTATGAATTTTGGCTGCTTTTATTCTTCGGAGTTGCAGTCTAATTGAGCTCCCCCCACCTTTTCCTGCCTGTTGAAGATTGACTTGGAAAGGGCGAGCAAATGCAGAGTTTACAAAGTCTGCAGCGTTGATGCTGGGTACAAGGGAAACCGGGTGGTTTTCTTATTTTGCTCGCCCAGATTCAAGCAAGGAGATGCTATTGCAGATCAGAGTGTTTTATACCACCATTTGTAGTGGTTTCTTTGCATTCCCTAGGCAGACTTAGATGGGAACGTGCAAATTGGGACCAGTTGCGTGCACAAGATGGACTCCCCATTGCCTGACTCCAGTGTAGCTGCCTCAGTTTCCCCCTTTGCCATTCCCTTTGAAGTCCCCCACCTTCACACTCTTTCAGGCTCCTGACTTAGCTGCCTCGGTACGGAGGATGCCCTCTGGGGTTGGCTTAAACCTGGGTATTGCGAGGGCCGCGGGAGCACGTGGGAAAGGAGTTTGCCAGACTTGTGTTCCATCTTCAGCTGCTTTAGCGTGTTTGCTGAGTTTATGGGTTTTATCCCAACGTCCTTGGTGAAAAGAAATGGCAGCAAGCCTGGGCTCTAAAGTTCAAAGTTGGGATGCTGAAACCAACCAAGCAAGGCAAAAGCGCTATCGCTCACTGAGCCAAGAAACCGTCGAAGGCAGTTGCTCTGTCACCTGAGCTGAATTTACAGGCCGTGTTTCAGTGGAAAGCTGCCCCCAGGTCAGCGTGCTCCATGCTCTGTTTCACAAGTCCTTCCCCATTGAATTGTTCCTTTCAGGCCATGGAGAGAGAGGTCAGTGCCGCATTTGGCAGAGGTGAGCCAGATGAGATCATGAGCAGTGCCTTCAAACTAAAGGTCACTCGCGAGGACATCCGCACGCTCAGGAACCTTTGCTGGCTAAATGATGAGGTAAAACCAGCTGCAGCACAGGGACAGTCTCATTCAGCCTTTATTGAAAAATACCCCTCCGCCGTGTACAGAAGTCCCGTCAACGTTCTTTGACGACCTCCGCAGCAGAGCCTAGAAATCTCTGTACAGGTCTTATTTGAGGTATTGAAGGGTCGATCGTTTCTGGAAGTTCTGTTACTTCTTGTATGACGCAGCTTCCAGGAGTTCGTCCGGGTTATTGGCGTGGGGGGCAGGTGTTTTGATCAAACTGCCGATGTAACCCCATGTGAAATTCTGGGAACAAAAGCCTCCAGCTGAGGCTGGAGTTCTCTCCGCTGCGTGCTTAAGGGTGGCCAGAACAGAGGTGGTGCTGTATTTTTGGTTGGGGAAGCCAGCATCTTATTTTTACACCTCACGTTTCCTCTTTATGGTACAGGTCGTTAATTTCTACATGGGTCTGCTGATGGAAAGAGGCAAGAAGGAAGGCTATCCAGCAGTCCACGCTTTCAGTACTTTCTTTTATCCCAAACTAACATCTGGGGGCTACGAAGCAGTAAGAAGGTGGACCAGAAGTGTGGATGTCTTCAAGCAGGACATCATCTTCGTGCCTGTGAACTTGCGAGCCCACTGGACACTAGCCGTGAGTCCCACGGAGCTTTTTCTGTAGAATTGGACGGGGAGCAAAAACTGGCAAGAGAAGTCATTTAGGTGTTGGGGGGTGAGCGGCACAAGGTTGTGCTTTGTCTCACAGTCACCTTTTAATAACAGGTCATAGATGTCAGAAAGAAGACCATCACGTACTTGGACTCACTGGGACAGAAAGGGGATGAGATTTGTCAGACTTTGCTGTAAGTAACCGGTAACTGCTCCGTCACTGCTTTTATGGTGTGAATGAGGAGAGGGTTTTTAGATTTAGTCCCTGTAAGGCGACTGCAAGTTTTCACATGGCTTGTAGATAACCAACCAGGAATCTTGGCGTTGCTTGCTGCGAGTTGTCTGGCATCGACTGCTTATCTGGTGTCACAGCGTCCCCTCCACCCAGGGTCTGGGGTACCTGGACTCTGCCACCTTCCCGTGATAGGCACAGCCAGATACGCCATAGCCCTGTGGCACACGTGTGCTGACTTTGTTAGTAATCAGTAAAACCGGGCTGTTGATGGGAGGGAAGGATTTCAGGGATTTCAGGATGTTTCAAGATACCAACCAGACTGTAAAAGGAATGTGGTTCTTCCAAGAGCTTTTTCACTCCTCCTTCTTTAAGAACTTTCAGATGGCAGCTCAGTAATGTTGGTGTCCCGGGGTATATACGCTTCTCTTTGTGATCAGCTGCGCCGACACTCTTACTCTCAGCTACGCTCTTTTAGCCTTTTCTTCTCTCAAGACCTGTTTTCCCCCCCTACTTGTGCTGTTCGTCCTTTCTACAGTAGTGCGCTCTGTAACGTGTTCCTTCTCAGGTTGCCTCTACCTCTTCTGTTCAGTGTCTTACACAAAGCCACCGTATTTCCCTCCGGCTTCCCAGAGCAAGCCACCTTTGTGTCCCTACTGGGTTTTACTTGTATTTCTGACATTCCCCTTCGAGACGGATACCGTGTGGCACCTTTCCGTCATACACCTTTCCGGGTGTTATCAGCTGGCGCGGATACACCTCCAATGGAATGGGTGCGGCTTGTGCAAGCGGGCATCCTTAGATGTCTTTGCCGTTGACGCAGGAGTAGTCAAAACCCTTAAGCAACAGCTTTGTAGCCTGAGAGCCGCCCTACAGAGATAAACCGCGTGTTGCTTCAGTCCGGTGCTCTCCTGAACAGTTAACAGCCCGTGCCTGGGAAAGGGCATAACAATAGGTCTGCATCAAATAGTTTTTTACCTCGAGAGGGTTCTTCCAGCACCCCGTGGCTTGAGAACTTCCTCAGCCAGAGGGGTTGGCCCAAAAGCTTCTGTATTAGTTCTTCCAGACGTGCGCGCAGGGTGTGGGATCAAGGCACTCGGTGGAATTATGGCATTACGGTTCCTTGCTTGGTTTTTCTCTTTTTCCTCTAGTAACATGTGATTTGGGGTTTTTTGACCTCTCCGAAGCAATGAACTTAGGTTTGTGTGGAAGTCTCTGTTGGAATTGTTGGTCTCATTCTTGACCATTAGCTCACAGCCTCTCCCCGTGTTTGTAAATTGAAGATTGGGAAGTTTCCTCCCAAATCAGCCTTAAATCAGCTGCTGTGAGGATCCTCTGATGTTTTACCATCCTGCCGTTCGTCTTCCTGTGATCCTTCAGCCGCTTTGTTTTGTTGTTGGCCTAAATTACAGAGATGAAAAGGGATTTTTTTTTTTTTCCCTTTTGTTTTAACCAGCCGATACCTGCAAAAAGAAAGCTGGGAAAAAAGAAACCTGGAGCTGAATGTTTCGGAGTGGACTCTTCACAGCATGGAGCCACGTGTACGTGAGCACCCCTTGGGTTTGAAATGGGAACTGTCAGTGCTTCTTTGGGGCCCAGATCCTGGCACGTGACAAAGCAAAGGGTTGAGCTGATGTTTCTCAAGGAGTTAATAGTAAAAAGCAGTCCCTAAAGACTGGATTTAAGAAAGGTCACTTGAGAAAGACGCCGTGCAAACCTCGAGACGCCTCGCAGGGAGGAGGGCTGCTGCCCCTTCTGGGCCTGCCAAGAATTTGGATTGTAGTGTCCGAGTCCGGGAGGCAGAGGGGAGGGATGGTGCGCAGTGAACTGGGTCTGTTCCTCGTGGGCGGGAGTGGGTATTGGGGATTACGCAAGTAGGGTCAGGAGTGTGCGGTGAGCGCAGTGTCGGTGTGGGGAATGTGCGCTACTTCCAAGTTGCTTTTCTTTTGAGACAGAGGGAAATCCTCCATCTTCTTTGCATTCCTTAGGAGATCCCTCAGCAGCTGAACGGAAGCGACTGCGGTGTCTTTATGTGCAAATACGCAGATTACATCGCCAGAGAGAAACCGTTCAACTTTACCCAGGTGAGTGAAGGTCATAAACCCCTCCAGCCCCTTTCGCGCAGGGACAGGAGCCGGGGAGGTTACGCAGCAGCTCTTAATTGTGTCCGGGGCAGGGGCTGAGGTTTCGTGCCCCGTTTTGGTGCGTAGTTGCTGGGGTCAGAACTTCCAAGTGGCCTGGGCAGGGCAGAGCTGTGGTTCTCCATCCCCACCTTTGGGAGCTGCTGCCGGTGAGATTCCTCTTGGGCAAGATACTGCCGCCGCTTATTTTTATTGATTTTGTTTTATACCGGTCTTTTGTTAGTGTGCTTGTAAGCTGTCGCGCGGTCAAGTCAATCTCGTTTTGTCGGGTTGTCGTGTCACCCTCTTAGGGGCCGCGTGGGGTGTTGTACCCAAACGGTTGACAATTCTTAAAGGGAACTTCCTATTAAGGACTCCGCTGGGCGTTTATGCGTGTTTTCCGCCTCTTTCTGCCGTGACGTCGTTATTTAATGGATTTCTCTTCTCTTTTCAGAGTCACATGCCGTACTTCCGCAAGAAGATGGTGTGGGAGATAATCCATCAACAGCTGCTGTGACACGTGGACAATTAGAGTTCTTATTTAGTGACATTTCTTAGACCTTTGTTACATTTCTTAGACCTTTAGTTACATTTCTTAGATCTTAGTTGCATTTCTTAAAGCTTTAGTTACATTTCTTAGACGAATTTTCCTCTTTAGGTTATGAAGTAGAAATTAAGATGGTTTTTTCCCCCCCCTTCCCCCCCCCTTATTTTGGAGACAGTAACTCTGGTGTTGTTTTTTTTTTTTTTGCTGTCTCCAGGGAGTTATTTAATGTGAAAAGAGAAGTATTTATTTCTTTATATGTTTAAAATATTTATTTTAATAAAAAGAGCCTGACTGGAACGAAACTCTACCTGGTAATGACAGAGGGAGATTTATTCTTTCTTTTTATTTAACTGAAAAAAAGTTGGATGTAGCGATGTGGTTTTTCGCTCCCTCACAATCCCCCAGGAAGAGGATTGGAGCCAGGATGAGTATCGGAGCACAAAAGCCACGAAGCGATGGTCACAACGTGCTGAAGGGGCAATCGGGGTGTCGTTCAGCGGCAAGATGAGCAAGCAGCATCCCGAAAATCCGCCCCTGGAGAGGGGTTAGTGGTGTACGGACGCTCTCTGTGTTCTGTAAACCCCCCATGGGGAGCCCCTGCTGCCCCCTTGGCAGCGCCCGGGTGGCTGTGACTGCTGAAAGCCTCCGTGTGTGAGGCGGTGGGGACATTGTCCAGGTACCACTGTCCCCTCTGCCTACAGCGTCACGGGGTGGGCTCTGGCCCTTTGGCATGTCCATATGTGCCCACCAGCTCCCCTGAGACCACCCCAGGGGGCAGAATCATCCCGCTTTGGGCCAGCCGTGTTGTGCAGGAGCTGGGCCTCGCTTCTCGTTAGGGAATGGCCTTTGGGAGGTGACGAGCTTGCGCTTTCCCGTGCTGCCGGGAGAGCGTGGGTAGAGCCACAGCGCGAGTGACACCGCTGCTGCCCTCAGCGGGGCTGGAGGAGATGTTCCTCCTCTGGCTTTGCACACTTGGCATGCTGCCATGTGTCCTGTGACATGGTCCTTGTGCACAGGGTGGCCGTGGTGGGGGCTCAGCCCCATCCTTACAGTGCTGGGGAGCACGGGGCTACCAGGCACAGAGTCCCTCCCCCAGTGAGGTGCTTTGGTGCGTTGAGGTGTTAGATGGGGTGGCACAGCCCCTGCCCGCCCCGGGAGGGGGGACACCACCTCTCCGGTGGCACTGGATGGGTGGGAGGGAGGGAGGGAGCAGAGCTGTGGGAACCATGGAGAAAGGCGTGGGGGTGTCCCTCATCGTGGCAGCCCCCAGCAGCCCTACCCCACCACCCGGCCACCCCAAGGGACATCCAAGCCCCATCTTGGTCCTCTCCCCGTTGGGTGACGCCCTTCCACCCACCCCAGAGTTGCGCTCCTCTCCTGCGGGGGGGACGCCCAGCGCTCGCCTGGCTAGAGAAGCACCGCGGGGGGTTGGTTAGGGGGCATCTGAGCTTCCCCATTACACGGGCCTAATTACTGTGCCGTTAATAACCATTAATAACCACTTTGGCTCTGCTAACCAACTGCGGCGAGGCCCCCACCCCGCTTTAGCACAGGCTTCCTGATGCCAACGCCTCCCCGAGCCACTGGGTAAAGCGACGCCTGGCAAGAAACCACCACCACCCCCAAAAATACCCACAGCACATCCCCCACTCCCCACCCACCCCTTCTCCCCCCATCACAGCCATGGGGCAAACTCCAACCACCACCACCCCCCAATCTCAGCTCGGCCGTGACCCCCCCGAGACACTGGAAAGAGAGCAACGGAGAGCGAGCTCAGGCTCGTGTGAGCTGGAGAGATTTCTCTTTGGGTTTTGATGTTGTTGGTGGGTGGGATTTGGTTGGTTGTTTTTCACAGAACACTTTGCAGTAGAGGACAAAAACGTGGTGTCGCAGCCCCCGGGGCCGGCGCTGGCACCGCCATCTCCCCCCACGGCCCCCCCCCTCCCGCGGCTCCTGTCCCTCCTCCTGCCCGGCGGCTGTTCCCACTTTCTCTCCTTGGTTCGTTTGTGGTTTTTTTTTTTCTTTTCTACCTTTCTTTTTTAATATGTGGGGGTTTTTTCCGTTTTCCCTTTTTCTTCTTTCTCCCTTTTGTTTTTTGCTTCCCCCTCCTTTTTTCCCCTTTTTTCTTTTTCCCTTTTTTTTTGCTTTCCCACCCTTTTTTCTGTTTTCCCTTCCCCCCTGTTTTTCTTTTTCTTTGTTCACTTTTTCCCCTTTTTTCTCTTTTTCCTTTTTTTTTCCTTTTCCCTCCCTTTTTCTCTGTTTCTCCCTTTTTTTCCCTGTTTTTGTTTTTCTCTTTTTTCACTTTTTCCCCCGTTTTTCACTTTTTCCCCCTCTTTTCTTTTCCCACCTCCCCCCCCCCTTTTTTTTTCTCTCTTTTTAAACAAGCTCTCTCCTGAAGGAGCGGCCCCTGGCTCTCCGCTGGCAGAAGAGCCTACGGAAGAGCTCTGGCACTGACACGGGCAGGAACACCCACTCACACATCGCAGCACAGCAGTTAGTTTGGCAACACCCCCACCCCCTGTCACAAGTGAGACCTGCACAGACAAAAGGCTCCTGAGTGAGGGCACTGGGGCAGCCCCACCTTAGAAGCAGCAGAGGAGCAGAGCCGTCCGGAGCCATCAAGAGCACAGGAAGGGCTATTCAGGGCCTCATTGTCTGCGCCGAGTGACCGTCTGCTGAGAACCGCTCTGGCGGCTCAGAGCTCAGCCCCAGCAGCAGTCTGGAGCCAACGGGGAAAAGTACACTGGGAGGAAGACTGGCAGCCTTCCTCCACAACGCCCCGGAGAGAATGACCACAGTGCTGCCTATCCCCATCGCTTTTCCAACTCGTTTCTTTTTTTTATTAGAAAATTAATTAAAAAAAGCGCTCCAACTCTCAGGTTTCCAAGGCACACAGAATCTCTAAAAGGGTGACACAAGCGTGAGGTGCTGAGGTACCCAAACCTGCCCACGTTAGTCCAACTAAAGGGATAGCGTCGGGAGGCGAGGGAGGAGGAAGGGGGAGGCTGTGGGATGGAGAGAGCCCTCCCCGTACCCCTCGGCTGTGCATCCTCGCAGCGCCGCGGGCAATGGGGGGCTGTGTGTTTGGGGGGGTCTTTGGTTTGCTCCCCTGACCTGCTGGGGGTGGGGAAGGGGGGGGGATGTCTGGCGGCGGGGTTACATTCATCGGGCGGTGCTGGGCGGCACGGTGGGAGCCTCCCTTGCTGTGCTGCGAGGCCGGGGCTCCCGGAGCGTGTTTCTGCTCCTGCTGCTTCACCTGCTGGAGCATTTCCCTCATCTTGCGCTGTGCAGTCTTGGGGAGGGGAGGGGAGGGGAGGGGAAAAGCAAGAGGTGGGGGTCAGGGCACCGCTTCTCCTACCACCACCCACCCCCGAGCATCTCACCGCTCCCAACTTGTCACTCTGGACAAGCCGTAATTAATTCTGGGGGCGTTTTTTGGGTGTTTTGTTTTGTTTTGTTTTTTTAACTTGTCCTTCCTCCATCACTCCTCAAGAGCACCTGAATTTTTTAGGGGGGCTGCCATCCTGCTCGAGTGGACAGGAACCAATGTTATGGAAGCTGCACCCAGGTGGGATGCGGGTGGCTTTGCCAGCGCCAAGGATTCCATTCATACTCTGGATGCTGCTCTGCACGGCATCCAAAACGCTTATTTTTAGCCCAATCGAGCCAATCTTTAATTTCAGTGCTCGCACAGCCGGGGGGAGCTGCCGAAACACCTTCAGTGCATCTTGGGAGCACAGGGACCAACCAAAAGAAGAGCAGCGGGATGCTTGGGTGGTGCTGGGCTCAGCCACCCCGCGCCTTTCCTCGGTGGATGAAAGCGGCCAGGGAAGATCAGGAAAAGCCACGGCCAAACTGTACCTGACTGGCAGAGAAATGCCCAATGATTTTAACAATGACCTCCTCGTTCTCGTCCGGGGTTTGGTCTCGTGGCACATGAACTTCCGCACTGGTTAAGTTTTGCAGTTCATTCACCTGGAGGAAATCACAAGAGGCTTCTGTTGTGGAAGACCCAAAATCCTCCAATGCTGCTGTCACCACGACACCAGGCACCCTGTGTGTCTCCCCCTTCCTTGGGACCAACGAGAACCACCACCAGGACATGGGGGCTGAGGGTCAAGACATTGCTGAAAGCACTGAGCACCCGGGATTTGTCCCCCTGGGGTGGGCAGGGGTGATGGGTGATGGGCAACTCTGCGTCCCCGGGGCACCACCACCTTTGCCTATCACACGGCCGGCGGCGAAGGAAGGCACCTTGATGTGGGCTTCAAGCTTCACTTCTTCTTTCGAGTTAAAGAAGTTTGCCTCTTTCAGCTTCCCAAATATTCACCCCTGGGCCTGGGGAGGAGACGGACAGGAAGGAAAACCATCCGGCAGCACCCGCTGTGCCCCTCCATCCCCAAAGCTGATGATGTCCCCACGTCCAGCAGCATCAAAACCATGGTACCCAGCAAAGAGCTCCCCCGGCGCTGAGGGAGGCCAAGCCAGGCTGGCAGCACACTGGTGACCACAGGGACGCTCTTGACTTGGCCCCTACTGTCCCCCCACCCACAGCCTCCACCCAGCGCACCTTGAACTGAGCCTCGGGCAGCCCCATGATGATGACCATCCGCTCGCTGGCCTCAGGACCTTCTGCCGGGGCGATCTGGGGAGGGATGGGGGAGAGGGAGCATGAGCGCAGCCCCCACTTCGGCAAGACCTTCCCTCGGTGGGATGTTGTCGTGGTTTAGGCCAAATCCACCACTGGGGACCCGAGGGACCCCAGACGGGACCGACAGATGCTCCCCTCTACCCCTCTACAAAGAGAGAGGCAGAGGAGGAAAAAGAGACTTAAGAGTTTAGAAGAAACTAAACTACTTTAATGAAATATTAATAATAAAATAAAAAGAAATAATGAAAAATATATACAAAACCGTATCAAGCTCCCGAGATGACAATCACGTCACCGGCTGGCACTGGGGCAGTCCCAGGCTGGACTCAGTGGCGGACGGGAACTGGATTCCGGATCTGGAGTCAGGATTGGGATCACAGGCAGAGAGAGTCCTCCTCAGACGTCGGCCATTGAAGGAAGAGCCCCTGACCCTTTGGTCCCTCAGCTTTTATACTGAGCATGAGGCAGATGGGATGGAATACCCCGTTGGTCAGTTTTGGGTCACCTGTCCTGTCCGCTCCTCCCTGCAGGTGGGACCCCACTATGCTTTTCCGCTTCCGACCCTCCAACGTGGCACATAACAAAGTTGGTTGGCCTTGGCTGTTATGACAATAAGTGTAAGCAGGAGCCTCTCTGCATCCCATGCCTGGGCATCAGCTATAAACAATTGGCCTTATCACTCTGAGAGAGTGAACACTGTCTGCACAATATGCAGTTAATTTCAGTTGTTAGAAGAGGCCCAGCTAAGAAGCGAAGTTACTGAACAAAATTGGTTCTGTTTTACCTCAAACCAGGACATTCCACCCCTTATTCCATACCATTTGCATCTTGCTCAGATTACTATTACTTTTATACATCAAATTTACACACACATAGTTATATATGATATGGATATATGCAGGTCACTCATCTACGGTTTATGTTTATATACAAATTTTTAAGTCCATTTAGTTCATGATTGCAGGATCTCATCTCAGGGCAGGAAAGATGGTACAAAATTCATTCTAGTTCGTGCCCATGGGTAGCATGTTCATCTTGAAGAGCTTGCTGGACGCCACTTGATGAAGTTAGCTCAGGTTTCATCACCACTGTGTTATTCTGAAAAACACTTATTGAACATTGTTAGTATTATGTAGTGATCAGCATCATACAGCTCAGGATTGTGTATTCTCACCAAGGGTTAAATTCCCTTGAGGTACACATTGAACTTCTCCATCCTTCAGCATCACCCACCAAGTACATCCAGGTCCTTGGGCAAAAACAGTCCCACGAATGGGTTTGCTTTTGCCTGAAGCAGGAAAAACCCAAACAGTTTTCCCTAACAAATTCCTTTCATGCACCACAGGGACTTTATCCCCTTCTACAATATGTAAAAGGTCTGATTGAGCAGGACCAGCTCGATTGATGGATCCCCTGGTGTTAACTAACCAGGTAGCTTGTTGTAAATGCTTGTCCCAATTTTTAAAGGTTCCACCTCCTATAGCTTTTAGGGTGGTTTTTAACAGTCCATTGTATCGCTCAATCTTCCCAGAAGCTGGTGCATGATAGGGGATATGATATATCCACTCAATACCATGTTCTTTTGCCCAATTACTTATAAGATTGTTTTTAAAATGAGTCCCATTGTCTGACTCAATTCTTTCTGGCGTGCCATGTCGCCACAAGACTTGCCTTTCAAGGCCCAGGATGGTATTCCGGGCAGTGGCATGAGGTACGGCATAGGTTTCCAACCATCCGGTGCTTGCTTCCACCATTGTAAGCACATAGCGCTTACCCTGGCGAGTTTGAGGGAGTGTGATGTAATCAACTTGCCAAGCTTCCCCATATTTATATTTCAGCCATCGTCCCCCATACCACAAAGGTTTTAACCGTTTAGCTTGCTTGATTTCGGCGCATGTCTCACAGTCATGGATAACCTGTGCAATAGCGTCCATGGTTAAATCCACGCCTCGGTCACGTGCCCATTTATATGTTGCATCCCTTCCTTGATGACCTGAAGTGTCATGGGCCCACCGAGCTAAGAATAGTTCACCTTTATGTTCCCAGTCCAAGTCTGTCTGGAAAATTTTAGCAGCCTGATCCGCTTGCTGATTGTTTTGATGTTCCTCAGTGGCCCGACTCATGGGTACATGGGCATCTACGTGACGTACCTTTACGACTAGGTTTGCTAGCCGGTCGGCAATGTCTTGCCACAGCTCAGCAGCCCAGATGGGTTTACCTCTGCGCTGCCAGTTGCTCTGCTTCCACTGCTTTAGCCACCCCCACAGAGCATTTGCCACCATCCATGAGTCAGTATAAAGATAGAGTATTGGCCACTTTTCTCGTTCAGCAATGTCCAATGCCAGCTGGATGGCTTTTACCTCTGCAAATTGACTCGATTCACCTTGTCCTTCAGCAGCTTCCGCGACTCGTCGTGTAGGACTCCATACAGCAGCTTTCCACCTTCGATGTTTTCCTACAATACGACAAGACCCATCAGTAAACAAGGCATACTGTTTCTCATTATCTGAGAGTTCATTATATGGTGGAGCTTCCTCAGCACGTGTCACCACCTCCTCTGGTGGCATCCCAAAGTCTTTGCCTTCGGGCCAATTTGTGATCACTTCTACGATTCCTGGGCGATTTGGGTTTCCTATTCGAGCTCGCTGCGTGATTAAGGCAACCCACTTACTCCAGGTAGTATCGGTGGCATGATGAGTAGAAGGAACTTTACCCTTGAACATCCAGCCCAGTACTGGTAATCGGGGCGCCAGGAGGAGCTGTGCCTCAGTACCAATTACTTCTGAAGCAGCTCTAACTCCTTCGTATGCTGCCAAGATTTCTTTCTCAGTTGGAGTATAGTTGGCCTCGGAGCCTTTATATCCCCGACTCCAGAATCCCAGGGGTCGACCTCGAGTCTCCCCTGGTGCTTTCTGCCAAAGGCTCCAGGTAGGGCCATTGTCCCCGGCTGCGGTGTAGAGCACATTTTTAATGTTCCGTCCAGTTCGGACTGGTCCAAGGGCTACTGCATGCACAATCTCTTGTTTAATTTGCTCAAAGGCTTGTCGTTGCTCAGGGCCCCACATAAACTCATTTTTCTTTCGAGTCACTTCATAGAGAGGTTTCACAATCTGGCTATAACCTGGAATATGCATTCTCCAGAAACCCACAACACCTAAAAAGGCTTGTGTTTCCTTTTTGTTAGTAGGTGGGGACATAGATGTTATTCGGTTAATTATATCCATTGGGATCTGGCGACGGCCATCTTGCCACTTGATTCCCAAAAACTGGATTTCTCGTGCAGGTCCCTTGACCTTACCTCTTTTAATGGCAAAACCTGCTTTCAGAAGAATCTTAATTATTTTCCTACCTTTGTGGAAAACTTCTTCTGCTGATTTACCCCACACAATGATGTCATCGATGTATTGTAGGTGTTCTGGAGCTCCACCCTTCTCCAGTGCAGTCTGGATCAGTCCATGGCAAACAGTAGGGCTGTGTTTCCACCCCTGGGGCAGTCGATTCCAGGTGTACTGGACACCCCTCCAGGTGAAAGCAAACTGTGGCCTGCACTCTGCTGCTAAAGGAATAGAGAAAAAGGCATTAGCAATGTCAATTGTAGCATACCATTGGGCTGCCTTTGACTCCAGTTCATACTGAAGTTGTAGCATATCTGGCACAGCAGCACTCAGTGGTGGTGTGACTTCATTCAGGCCACGATAGTCTACTGTTAATCTCCAGTCCCCATCAGACTTTCGCACTGGCCATATAGGGCTGTTAAAGGGTGAGCGAGTTTTGCTGATCACTCCTTGGCTCTCTAGCCGGCGAATCAGGTTATGGATGGGAATCAGGGAGTCTCGGTTGGTGCGATACTGTCGTCGATGCACCGTGGCAGTAGCAATTGGCACCTGCTGATCTTCAACCCTCAGCAGTCCCACAACAGAAGGGTCATCTGAAAGACCGGGTAAGGTAGACAGCTGTATAACATCCTCAGTCTCTACAGCTGCTATACCAAAAGCCCACCGATACCCTTTTGGGTCTTTAAAATACCCTCTCTTGAGATAGTCTATGCCAAGGATGCACGGAGCATCTGGACCAGTAACAATGGGGTGTTTCTCCCATTTATTCCCAGTTAGGCTCACTTCAGCCTCTAATACAGTCAGTTCTTGAGATCCGCCTGTCACTCCAGAAATGGTGACAGTTTCTGCCCCTTTATGATTCGATGGCAATAGGGTACACTGTGCACCAGTGTCCACTAGGGCTTTATACTTTTGTGGCTCTAATGTGCCAGGCCATCGAATCCACACAGTCCAATAAACTCGGTTGTCCCTCTCCTCCTCCTGGCTGGAGGCAGGGCACCTCTAATGTTGACCGTAGTACCTACGATTATCAGATCGGTTCCTACCTGGTCCGTAGGATCGCCTACCGTAGGTTGGAGCAGCCTTCTTCCTGTCAGAATCCTTTCTCCTACCTGCTTCATTTTGCAACTCAAGCACCCGTGCCTGTAGGGCTGAGGTAGGTTCTCCATCCCACTTCTTCATGTCTTCTCCATATTCACAGAGGCAAAACCACAGGATATCTCGCATCGGGTTTGATTTGTCTTGAGTTGGAAGGTGTTTTTTCTCTTGAGTAGGAGGGCGTTTCCTCTTAGCAGCTGCAACATGAGTCTGTACAGGGAAAGAATGGAGTTTTTCCTCCACCTTGGTTAGTTTATCAAACAGTTTATCGGTTTGCTCAACTAATTTCTGGGTCATTTGCTCTATTTTCTCAGTCAGTTTCTCAGTCATTTTCTCGGTGGTCACAGTCAGCTTCTCAGTCATTTTCTCAGTCATTTTCTCGGTGGTCGCAGTCAGCTTTTCTATGGCTGCCACAGCCATTTCTCTCAGGTACTTAATTCCTTTTTCCATGTTGGTCCATTTACTTGGACGGCATACGATATCGTCCTTAAAGGGATACCTGTGCTTTATGGCTGACACCAGTCGCCTCCAGAGACTGAGAGTGCTTGTCTTTCTCCCAATCTCTTTATCAATACCTCCATCCTTGGCCAGGTTTCCCAATTGCCTAGCTTCTCTGCCATCTAAATCTAGGGTATCTGCCCCATTATCCCAGCATCGGAGCAACCAGGAGACAAGTGTTTCACCTTCATGACGACTAAAGTCCTTCCTGATATTTCTCAGATCTTTCATAGAGAAGGATTTAACAACTACCTCTACATCTGAGTCCTCCTGTGGTGAGGCTGCCCTAGAAGGGGCCTCTCCAGCATCTGCTCTAGAAGGACTCTGGCCTCTGTCTTTTTTCAAAGGTCTCTTTCCCTTATCTGGTCTTGAAGGACCCTCCCCTGGATCTTCTTCAGAACCCTCCCCCAAGCTATCTGACTTGAGGTGGTCTTTGTCGTAAGGGGTAGGGGAAGGAGTTGACCTCTTCTTCTTCCTCCTGGTTACCGGGGCAGCTTGTGCCGATTTTGATGGAGTTTGAGTAGGTTTGGTACTGGTTGTAGTGGCTGCAGTAGCTTGTGCCGGGACGGGCGGTGGAGGGGCCGGTGTTGTTGCGGTGGGGGGGGCGGCTGCCGGTGGTGCCGGTGCCGTTGCAGGCGGCGGCGGCGGCGGCGGCGGAGGCGCCTGTGCCGTGGTGGTTGGGGGGGCGGCTGCCGGTGGTGCCGGTGCAGGCGGCGGCGGCGGAGGAGGCGCCTGTGCCGTTGCGGTGGGGGGGGCGGCTGCCGGTTTTGCCGTCGCTCTGGGGGGGGCGGCTGCGGCCGGGCCGGGCGGGGCCGCGGTTTGTGCCGCTGCAGATCGCCGAGCGGCTGCGCGGGTCTGAGTGGCGGCAGCGCACGGTACCCTACAGCTACCCCAGCACAGATGTTTCACAATAAACCACCCCTGCACCACATTCAGAAGCACCAACAACAAAATCACGATCTTAACAAGGTACCAGTCCTTATCCTCAGAGCCCAGAAGGTTTCCATGCCCCAGCTCTGAGGGTGTCACATTAGCATAAGTATCAAAGGGCGAAGTAAACATTCCCCAGGTAGAACCGACAGTATAATTAATAACAGAATCCATCACCTGATGCCCGAGATATACAGGTAGAGCCGTTACCCAACTCATCGTGTTATACATCTGAATTGCGAACCACACCACCATAGCACCTTTAAACCTTCCCATAACAAGACAAAGAATAAATAAAGTTTGCAATGCATTTGACAGGTTAGACCAAGCTGACTGCATTAAGGTCCAACAAAGCTGTTTAAAGGCA
The DNA here is from genome assembly GCF_965231255.1 of Vanellus vanellus. Lineage (NCBI taxonomy): Eukaryota > Metazoa > Chordata > Aves > Charadriiformes > Charadriidae > Vanellus > Vanellus vanellus. The sequence continues at coordinate 18,324 of NW_028127973.1, read as the reverse complement.
TGATACATGATTTTATCTAAGAACGACATAATGCGAGCTGTCTGTTCTAATCTCGGAGCAAGTTGGAATTCAAACTATTTGGACAATTTATCACAGCTCTGGTGGAGCACTGTTCGTGCCCCACGTTGGGCGCCAATTAATCTGTCGTGGTTTAGGCCAAATCCACCACTGGGGACCCGAGGGACCCCAGACGGGACCGACAGATGCTCCCCTCTACCCCTCTACAAAGAGAGAGGCAGAGGAGGAAAAAGAGACTTAAGAGTTTAGAAGAAACTAAACTACTTTAATGAAATATTAATAATAAAATAAAAAGAAATAATGAAAAATATATACAAAACCGTATCAAGCTCCCGAGATGACAATCACGTCACCGGCTGGCACTGGGGCAGTCCCAGGCTGGACTCAGTGGCGGACGGGAACTGGATTCCGGATCTGGAGTCAGGATTGGGATCACAGGCAGAGAGAGTCCTCCTCAGACGTCGGCCATTGAAGGAAGAGCCCCTGACCCTTTGGTCCCTCAGCTTTTATACTGAGCATGAGGCAGATGGGATGGAATACCCCGTTGGTCAGTTTTGGGTCACCTGTCCTGTCCGCTCCTCCCTGCAGGTGGGACCCCACTATGCTTTTCCGCTTCCGACCCTCCAACGTGGCACATAACAAAGTTGGTTGGCCTTGGCTGTTATGACAATAAGTGTAAGCAGGAGCCTCTCTGCATACCATGCCTGGGCATCAGCTATAAACAATTGGCCTTATCACTCTGAGAGAGTGAACACTGTCTGCACAATATGCAGTTAATTTCAGTTGTTAGAAGAGGCCCAGCTAAGAAGCGAAGTTACTGAACAAAATTGGTTCTGTTTTACCTCAAACCAGGACAGATGTACCCCCCCAGCGCAGGACAACCCCCCCATGCAGGAGCATCCCCTCCCACCCGAGCCAGGGTGATAACCAGGGTGCTGCAGGCCTGGCCTTCTACTAATGACAGGCTGGAGAGGTGGGCCCATGCCAACCTCATGAAGTTCAACCAGGCCAAGTGCAAGCTCCTGCACCTGGGTTCGGGCAATCCCAAGCACAAATCCAGGCTGGGTGGAGAATGGATGGAGTGCAGCCCTGGGGAGAAGGACCTGGGGGTGCTGACTGATGAGAAGCTCAACATGAGATGGCAACGAGTGATCACAATCCAGAAAGTATCCCAGGCTGCATCAGAAGAAGTGGGCCAGCAGGGCGATGGATGTGGTTCTGCCCCTCTGCTGCACTCTGGGGAGACCCCACCTGGTGTACTGTGTCCAGCTCTGGAGCCCCCAACATAGGAAAGACATGGACCTGCTGGAGCAGGGCCAGAGGAGGCCATAGAGATGCTGGAAGGGCTGGAGCCCCTCTGCTGGGAGGACAGGCTGAGAGTTGGGGTTGTTCAGCCTGGAGCAGGCACTGGCCGGGGGGGCTCCATACAGACCTGAGAGGTACGCCCAGGAGCTCTATGGTGGGAGAGAAAACGAGGGTCAGTGACGGCCCCAGAGTGCCAGACCCTTCCCAGCCACCCCCAGCCCAACGCAGAGCAGCGTGCCACCACAATGAGCCCGGCAGGGACATGGGGACAACCCTTCAGGCCCTGAAACCCCCCCTCATGGAGCACGGGGGCACCCGAGGGTGCATTGGGGTGAACTGTGGCCCCAACCCAGCACAACAGGGCTGGGAGGCGGACGGGGGCACCCAGGTACCCCCAGTTCCTCCCTGCTGCCATGTTTCTGCTCGTGTCCTGCCTTTGTAGGGGGAAACTGGCCCCAACAGCCTTTCAGAGCAGCCGCAACCCCGCAAAGCTGAAACCGTGCTGTGACCACCATCGGTCCCCTGCACAGAAAGTAGGGGATTGGCGAGAACTGAGCACCATGTCTGGTTTGGCTCTGATTTCCATCATCGTTTCACTTTTCCAGGTCCAAGAGAAGAGAAAGCCAAGGCTGAGGAAGATGTTCCCCCAAGACCTGGTCTGGGGACAGGGGGGAAAGCAGCAAGCAACCCAAGTCAACCCAACCCAAAGCCTCGTCAACTCTTCCATGTCCCAAATCCATCAGAAACTTCCCCTGGCAGTAGACACAACTCTCTCCTGCTCTGTGTTCCAGCAAGTGCAACCAGATGCTACCTGCAAACCACCATTTCTCATGTGGAGAAGGAGCAGAGCCAGCTCCCCTGCCCATGCTGGACGCCGCTCTTGCTCCCAGCCCTTGATTTAAACCTGCTGTGCCCATGTTCAATTAGCTACGGCTTACGCTGGACCCTAATCTCCAGCTGTGTGCCTTAAAGCGTCCGCCTAAAGTTGTCTGCACATCACTGTTTCCTATCCTCCATGTGCCAGTCTTCTCCACCCCATGGTGGCTCTGAGCACCCTCCTCTCTGACCAGGCACCGTTTCAGCCCTTCGGAGTCACTCTTTCCCTTCGTGCCCTGCTGTCTGCCTGCAGCCTCGTCGGCAGGCGCCGGGCACGCAAGTCCTTGCCTTGCACCGGAGACTGAATTGGACTCAAGCACGCTCAGCTGTGAAAATCAGGAACTTTATTTCTACAACCGAGTCAACATCAGCCCTTCTGCGCTCAGAGGAGCGCGGGCAGGACAGAGCAGGCCTTGGCACTGAGGCTGCCTTTGGCTCAGCAGGCATTGCCCCGGAAGGAAATGGTCGTGGAACAGGGCGGCCTGCTCTGGAGCCTCTTCGTCACGCTGCTCAAGCCTTTTTCCCCCACAGGACCTGCAGCAGCTCCTGCACCCGAGTAAAGAATTCCACCAGCTTCTGGAGTGGAAATGGGCAGGAGCTAATCGTGCCCGGTGGTGTTGGTGTTGGCCTTGGCCTCTGATAAGGGGTTGAGGCAGTGAGAAAATGACTCCAAGCCCGTGCTGTTGGAGTACCCCTTACTGCTGGGCTCAGTCCCATCTGGACCAGGATCCAGTTGTAGAAGTGCTGGGTGGAGGTGTAGACTCCGGGCCGTTTGGCTCTGGCACAGCCTCTCCCCCAGCTGGTCACCCCAACAAGCCAGAAGTAGTCCGCGTTGTTGTCTTTGCACACCAGAGGACCACCGCTGTCACCCTGCAGGGGAGGAGAGAGGGTTGAGGTGGTGGTGGGTGGCCGCTGTCAGCACTCTGGCCGGCTCCTTCTCTCTCCCAGCACCTGCCAGAGCTCTGCTCACTGCACACAACGGCTCTGCTCCGGCGCTGGAGCCTACAGAGCCTCGTCTGGGAGGGGGTGGAGGGCCTGTAAGGTCGGGCGCTCTCTCATCTCTGCACAGTGCTCCCGGCTGTGTGGAAGGGGGATGCTTTGGGATCTGGACCTATGGGCTGCCGGGAGCACAGGATGGGCTTTCTGGGCAGCGTCCCCGGGCTCTGGGACAAGGTGGGCACTGGGCAAGGACCTGCAGCTGGGGAAGGGGAGGTGAGCCCCAGCAGCGGTGGAGACCCAGCAGTAGCAGGGTGACTTGCCAGGCCAAGCATGTGCCGGGCGATGTTTGGGCGTTGCGAGAGGGCTGCCGGTGCTGCTGGGGCTTGACTTGCAGCACGTCCTACCTGGCAGGTGTCGATGCCACCCTGCGGATAGCCAGCACACAGGTTGTGGCTGTGGATGGCCCCTCTGTACCACCCGCTGCTGTTGCAGAGGTTGACATCAATGAGCTGGACCTTGGCCTCCTGCAGGACATCCGTTGACCCTGCAGCTGTGAGCAGAGAAAGCAATGAAGCCCCAGCAGCTCCCCCCCTGCCTGGGTGAACCCCTTCCCTAGGGCTTGGCTTTGCGTCCTGAAGGCACTGTGCCCGTGTTTCCCCTCTGTCTGGCTTTGGGCGGTGGGTCAGCCCATTCTCTCCGGAGGCATACGTCCCCGCAGCCTGACTGCGGCTTTCGCCTCTGCTCTCGGGAAGCCCAACCCCTCTCCCCAGTGTGCCGAGCTTGCACTCAGGACACCAGCACTTTTGGGGAACTCACATCTTGCAGTGGTGGCGCCCCAACCGCTGACGTAGCAGGTGTGCAGCTCTGACACTCTAAGTGAGGCGTCGGGCACACAGGCAAGCTGGGTGTAGTAGTTGCACTGGACGGGCTGGTCCAGCTCCAGCAGGGCGATGTCATTTCTCTGCGTGATATTCCTGTAGTGCTCGTGAACCAGCAGCCGCTTAATATGGCGCACTTGGGCCTCGGGGCCCAGCCGAGTCAACTGGGTGGCCCCGATCACCACGCGCCACATGCTGATGTGCCTGGAAGGCAGATGGAGAGGGGGGTCAGAGGGAGCGGAGCCACGCGCTGCAGCAGCCCCGCCGTTCCCTGCCTTCTGCTTCCCAGGGCAGAGAGGAGAGCAGTGCCACGCAGGCTGCCACCGCCCTGGCATGCCTTAGGCACGAGCCATGTGGCGCTGGAGGCTGCTAGGAAGCAGTGGCCCGAGCCCAGCCTTCTCCTGAGCAGTCTCTGGGCTGGGCTCGGCAGTGCCCAGGCACTGGGCGTACTGGCAGGAACCGGGATGGGAGTAGCAGGCGGTGCTGCGCGCAGGGCACCCGCGAGGGTGGTGGGGACAGCCCCCTTCCCTGGCCCTCCTTACCTGGCCTCGATGAAGCAGTGTGCCGCCGTGAGGACCCACTGTGGGCTGATGAGGGACCCTCCGCAGATGTGCCCCGTGCCTGCTTCCCAGGGGTCCTGGATGCTGACGATCCAGGGCCAGGCTCCTGGACGGGCATCGGTGCCACCCACCACGCGCGACATGCCGTACTGGTAAGCCATGGGCCGGAGCCCGCAGGTCCCTCTGTAACCAGAAACTCATGACTGTCCTGCTCCACGGCGTGCTGCGCTTCAGGCTGAAGGTCAGCCCTCTTCCCTCCCCACAAGGCGCTGCACGGACAGCAGGGCCAGGGAACCCCCTGGGGCGGGCGTGCGTGCGCCCCTGTTTCTGCCTGAGCCCCGCAGAGGAGCTGTGCCAGCAGCCGGGGTGCTGGCCAGGATCTGAGGCTCCCAGGCGGGGTTGGGGAAGCTGTGGCCACGGGGGACAAGCGGGCTCCCTCCAGTGAACCCCATCAGGGTTGCCCAAGCTCCCCCCCAGAGCCTGGGGCCACTTACCCACAGCTGTCCCACGCGCCCTGCACAGGCCAGCACAGGGCCAGCAGGACGACGACGAGGAGCAGTTTCATTGCTGCCAGTGGCGGCACGTGGCACCTGCAAGAAGCGAACCGAGGGCCTGTCGCCACCAGTGCCGCAGCCGACGTAGTGCCCGCAGTGCTCACGCTGCCCACGGTGCTCTTGTTCCCGGGGCTGATGTCACAGAGTCGCTGGTTCCGGGCACCGGGCCCGGTGGCCTCTTGGCAGAAGGGGGGGCACCATGGGAGGTTCCCGGCAGGAGGGGAGGCAGAAGCCGGCATGGCACACCCCCGACAGACCCCCGCTGAACGTTCTGCCTGCGGGACGAGGCTGTGCAGGCCCCGCGGCAGGCAGCAGCGCCTGGCTGCGAGCGCTGTCTGCTGACAGAAAAAGCCCTGTGTGGCATCGCGACCTCTTGGGGAAGTTCACTGCCACCCCGCTCTCTGCAGCCCTTTGCCACCAGGGCCTTCCCAAAACACATACACCAGAAAACAGAACTGCTACAGGCAGCATGCACGGTTTGGGGTGTTGAGGGGCCCATCTGGCTACAGCCGCAGCAGGCAAGCGGTGATGTGCGAGCGGGACGAGTCCAGCACACCCACATGCTGCACTCCGTACCTATGCGCACGCCTGGGCGCACACACAGAATCACAGAATGGTTTAGGTTGGAAGGGACCTTGAACACCATCAAGTTCCAACCCCCCCTGCCCTGGGCAGGGACACCTCCCACCAGCCCAGGTTGCTCAGAGCCCCGTCCAACCTGGCCTTGAACACTTCCTGGGATGGGGCAGCCACAGCTTCTCTGGACAACCTGCGCCGGGGTCCAACACCCTCACAGTCAAGAATTTCTTCCTAAGATCTATTCTAAACCTCCCCTCTTCCAGTTTGAAGCCCTTCCCCCTCATCCTGTCACTACACACCCTTGTAAAAAGTCCCTCCCCAGCTCTCCCGTCGGCCCTTCAGGGACTGGGAAATGCCGGCACGTCAGTTTGTGTGCTGCACTCTGTGTGTGCACGCATCGTGTGTGCCCTGTGTGTGGGTGCACTCGGTGTCTGGGTGCACTCCGTGTCCCGGTACCCACACGGTGGGTGCACACTGTTTACGTGCAGTGTGGTGTAGATGAGCCTGTGAGCGTGCGCACTGCAGGTATGCGTTTACTGGGTCGAGCGCGTGCCGTGTGTGCGGGCATTTTGTGCGTATGCTGGCAGGCTGTGTGTGCCCGCACTGCGTGTGTGCGTGCGTGCTGCATGTGCATGCCTTCCACGCTCTGTGCATGACGTGCACGAGCACTGTGTGCATTACGTGGGGTGTTCCATGTGTGGTGGGGGCGTGTGTGGGGTGTTAGTGTGTCTTGGTCTGTAGTCAGTGTGTGTGTTCCTATGCAGTCGGGGGGTGTGTCAGTGTGTGTTGCTGTTGTAATAAGTAATTTAGCAAAAGAATTTTGCTTCAGCTAAAATAGATGTGTGCTCACTATGGCTTCAGCTAAGATGGGTCTGTGCTCGCTGTGTGTTTGGGAAAGGGATAGTGTTAGACAGGATATCAGACGAGAGCAACAGTTAGAAGTACAGAAACTTGCAGGGCAAAGGGTGGTGTCGTTAGCTAAGATAACCACAGGAGTGTAAAGAATGAAGAAGCCACAAGAAGGACATGGTGGTAAAGACTTCGAGCCTCCCTCCAATGACTATTAGGAAGACTCGTGAGGAAGCACAGCGCCTGCGCTGCTGGAAGGGAGGGGGCATGTTCAGGGGTGGGCTGCATTCCAAGAACTCATTGATTATGTATTTGGGGGTGGGTTGTGTTCCAAGAACTCAAAGAGGAATCGCCGATGGAACAGTTGAAGAGGCTCTGAAGGAATATTCAGCAGTTTTCTGGGACTGATCCAGAGACTTTTGCTGGCCAGGAATTATTAAAAAATAAATTTTGTCACCCATGCCTGGCCAGCTATTAGGAAAAAAATGGAAAAGATGGAAGACTGGCATGAGAGAGGAATCAATGAGCTGTTACGAGAAGCACAAAGAGTATATGTGAGGCGCGATGAGGAGAAGCAGAGGGCAAAAGCAAAACTAATGGTAGTGACTGTAAAAGAAATAACAAAAACTAAAGATAAAGCGCCCCAGAATCCAGGGCCAGGGATGAGAGCACACAAGATACAGGGAGCCCATCTGCTGCCGCTCAAAAAGCCCATGTGAATGAAATCAGGAGCCCCAGAGGGCGGAAAGTGTTACCATTGTGGGCAGGAAGAACATTTTAAGAGAGAGTGTCCCAGGCGAAAGAGAGATCAACGAGTGTTTAAAATCTGTCAACAGGAAGAATACTCTCCCGAGTAAGGGTGTCAAGGGCTCTGCCTGCTGGGGGAAGAAAGAATTAGTGAGCCCTTGATAAATTTAAAATCAGGCCCCCAGGAGGAAATTTACGCCTTTTTAGTAGACTCAGGAGCTGAGAAGTCTTGTATTATGAAACTGCCTTTGAATGGGAAAATCCAGACACCGGGAAGAAGCAGCAACTCCACTGGACCTCCCTGCCTCAAGGATTCACAAAATCCCCAAATCTATTTGAACAGACGCTAGAGAAAATTTTAGGGGAGTTCCAGGCAGAACCTGCAGTAAGAATCTTGCAATATGTAAATGATCTGTTGGTATCAGGAGAGAGGGAGCAAAAAGTCAGAAAGAGACATCGATACGTTCGCTGAATGGTTTTTTTTGGAGAACAAGAGTTAAGAGTCTCAACGACACAACTGCAGTTTGTACAAAAAGAAGTATTTAAGGCATCTAATTATCAATAGAAAAAGCAAAATCAATCCAGAACGAATTACAGCATTAAGTGTGCCAAGAACGAAATGAGAAATAAAGAAGATTTTAAGGTTACTAGAGTACTGTAAATTATGGGTTAAAGGATACACTCAGTCAATAAAATTTTTCTATTATAAACTTGTAAAAGACAGTCCAATACAGTGGACAGAAGACAAACAAGAGCAATTTAAAGAATTAAAGCAGAAGTTAATAGAAGCCCCGGGTTTAGCCCTCTCCTCCCTAGAAAAAAAAAAAAAATCACCTTTTTATAAACACGGAAGAAGGGATAGCGCATGGAGTCGTAATGCAGGAACGGGGCGGAGAAAGGAAACCGGTGGCATACCTATCCAAAATTAATGGACCCAGTATGTTGGAGGTGGCCCACATGCATACAGGCAGTAGTGGCCACAGCAATATTAGTAGAAAAAAGCCAAAAATTAACCTCTAGAAGAACCCTAATCGTACATACCCCCCCACACACTGTAAGAACTATCTTATCTCAAAAGTCTGGCCAGTGGTTAACAGATTCCAGAACTTTGAAGTACGAAACCATTTTAATAGAAAAGAATGATTTGACCCTCATAGTAGACGGAAACCTGAATCCTTCACAATTCCTGTAGGGACAGGCAAGTGGGGAGCCGCATCATGATTGATTAGATTTTATAAATTACCAAACCAGGGTAAGAGAAGACCTAATAAACACACCAATGCCCTATGTAAAAAAAAAAAAAAACAACAAAACCAAAACCAAAAAACTATCCAACAACTTTTTAGAGACGGTTCCTCCTGATGTATAGATGGAAAGAGAGCAAGTAGTTATGTCGTCATTTTGGGGGAAGAAAAAGCGGTAATTGAAGAAGGAGGATTACCAGCAAATTAGTCAGCCCAGAGTTGTGAACTATACGCTCTGAAGAGAGCTTTAGATTATCTCCAGGGAAAAGAAGGCATTATCTATACAGATTCAAAGTATGCATATGGAAATTAACCATGAAAAGGAAGTCTCATGGTTTTGCTTTGACAGGAAAAAGCCCTGGAGAGCCTTCAGAAGGCGCGTAAGAGTCAGTGCTGCTGCATGAGAGCAACAGACAGCAAAAGCCTCGAGAGTGCCTTCAGACTGGGGCAGCACACAACCCCTTCGACCCTACTTTGCTGCGATTGTAATTGTTGCGTGTATCTACAGGTTAAGTGTAAGAATTGTAATAAGGTCATTTTAGGTCCCCGTGGCAGACGGGAGCAGTACCTCTCCCAAGTCCTCGATCTTTAGTGTATCCGATGTGGGAATACAACCCCAATAGATAAGTGTAACTGGATTAGACATTACTGTTGCAGAACCACAGAGAATTACGTAATGTGGACCGACCCAACCAGAATGTTCACAGATCCTCGAAATATCAACTCCAATAGGAGTTCCGGGACTGAAGAAAGGACCCTATTGTGCCACAAGAATCAGAGATACCGAACTAAAGAGGATGGAGGGCAAGACCAGGTTGGCCTCTGGACTTGCTGCCAAGAAGAACTATTTCTCGGCTGTTGGAGGCACCCCAATAGGCACGAGAGGTAGGAGTATAAGCCAGGCTGGACCTCCACTGCCAGTGGTATTATCACTAGTGGTATCTCTAGAACCTAGTTGTCCTGGTGACAAATTTAAGAATAGGCAGAACAAGATTAAGAGCAACCGACCCAATCATTAGGAGAAAGTCTCATTTTTCAGTCATGGATTTTCACGGGTTTTGTTTTCAAGCCACCCAAACAGGGCGCACTTTTATAGCCATCAGCAATTAAGTTCTCTGTCCCCTCCAGAAAAGCCTTTTCCTAAAGGCGCTCTCCTTCCAAGGGCAGACCCACAAAAAGAAGCCCTCTCTGCTTAATCCATTTCACAGAGACTTTCAAATGCAAACAAGAATTAAACAGGACGTCTTTTCCCCGCTTCAGGGAAAGCCACTAATAGAGACCTTGGCAACATATTTAGCAAATCTATCATTGTAATGCCTTTGCATTGCCCATTTCCAGCTGGAGGGCAGGTTGCAAGGACTCTCATAAAAGAAAACAAAACAAAACAAAACAAAACAAAAAAATCCAACCACAGAACATATTCCTGTGTAGGGGGTAATTTTATGAAAATAGGACAGAAGTGAAATTCCTGTGAAACGGGTTAGGATTGTTACCATCTTCTTCAGCCTTATCGATCTGAATGTCTTTTTACATGTACAAAGCAACAAGAAACATTTTTGAGGTGCAAAAAAACCCCATCTAGTCACCTCTTTACCCCAAAGATCTTTTCACCACATGGATTCCACCACCAATACACAGCTGCTAAATATCCCCACTGCTGCCGATCCGTAAGAAACCCTTCAAAATACAAGAGAACACCGAGCCTGGCACGCTGACGGTGCTGCCAGGGCTGTGAGTCGGAGCTGGACGGAGTCACAGCCCCTGAGGTTGAAATCAGCCCCACGTTTAGGCACAACCCGGGGTTTTAAGCCTCGCTACAAACCAGCCCCCCGCTTTTGAAAAAAAAATAAAAAAACAGGGAGATTCACCTCGAAATGAACCACGTTCTCGATGCCGAAGGGGTGCTGGTCCATCGCCGCCGCCGCCCTTAGGGCTAGTTCCATGGGGCTTCGCTTGACCTGGAGCAGAACTCGCGGGCGTGAGGACAACGAGCCCCCTGCACAAAATCTAAAAAAAAGGAAAAGTTAAATAAGATTTGCTGTTACTCACCCACCAAAGCCTAACCACTACAACTGGCCCTTTCACAACCAGGCCTGATCGCAGAAGAAAACTGAAATATCCCAATTCCCGGTTCAAACACAAGGCGTGGAGCTGCCCAGACCCCACGTGTGGGCTGGGGAGATGGGCGGCTCTTCTTCTCAAAACCTGCAGGAGGAGAAAGGGCAGGAGTGTTTTCCCAGCCCTGGAAGAGGCTGTGGGGCTGCCCCAGCGCTGAGGTGTAGGGAGAGGTGGGAGGGAGGAAAAGACTGCCCAGGAGTGGGGTTGGCGGAAGGAAGGGGCTCCATCCCTGAGGGAAACGCTGCTCCCGGCCTCACAGGAGGCTGTGGGGCCACCCCAGAGATGGATCTGGGGGCTCTCCCTGAGGGAAACACCATTCCCAGCCTTGCAGAAAGCTGTGGGGCTGCCCCAGGGATGGGTTTGGGGGCTTTTCCCTGAGGGAAACGCTGCTCCCAGCCCTGAAGGAGGCTGTGGGGACACCCTGGGGATAGGTTTGGGGTTAAGAGGGTTTCTATCCCTGAGGGAATCATTGCTCCCAGCCATGCAGGAGGCTGTAGGGCAACGGCAGGGATGGATCTGGGGGCTCTCCCTGAGGGAAACACCATTCCCGGCCACACAGGAGGCTGTGAAGACACCCTGGGAATGGGTTTGGGGGCTCTTCCTGAGGGAAACGCCGTTCCCAGCCATGCAGGAAGCTGTGGGGCTGCCCCAGGGATGGATTTGGGGGAGTTTGGTAGCTCTTTCTGAGGGATAACGCTGCTCCCGGCCTCACAGGAGGCTGTGCCACTGCCCTAGGCATGGGTCTGGGGTCTCTCCCTGAGGGAAATGCAATTCCTGGCCACGCAGGAGGCTGTGGGGACACCCAGGCATGGACCTGGGGGCTCTCCCTGAGGGAATTGCTGCTCCCAGCCTTGCAGGAGTCTGTAGGGCAACTGCAGGAATGGATTTGGGGCTCTCCCTTGTTGTAAAATCACCAGATTGTGGTTATAGCAGAAGTAGAATGTGAGAGCACTGGGTGTTCTGGAAGTTGTAACCATAGAGCCCTCACTAGGTAATCGTTGTTTTGTATCAAGGAACAAGTAGAACCCAGATGAAACAATGAAGAATAGAATAGAGAAGTTTTGTTTGAGGCTAGTAATTATAGAAACCTGTTATGCACCAGTGACGCTGCTTAGAAACCCCCTTACCCTTCCCATCTTGATTTAAATATCTAGACCCAAAATAATAGATATTAATAGAAATAACCATTGATTATTTGGATATGGGTATTGAGAGTAATGTATAGTCAAGGGACCGATCAATGAAAATCAAACCCATAATAGGCATTTGGGAACTAGGTATGACCTAACCTAGCTGTTGAACAATGTAGCTTTGAAGTACCTGTCAAGAAAGCGAGGAGTTGTAGGCCTGGTTAGTAAACCAAGAAAATCTTCTGGAGGTTCCAAGATTAAAGGTGGGGTGGAACTCTGTGACCAAACTGAGCACGCACAAGGATCGGGTTCAACCAGAGGACACAGTGAGGAAGACCCTGGACGACCACCAGTGTACCTGAAGGTGCATGCGTCACAGACATTTACATATATTAATGAGTTCCCGGCAATCATATGAATATGTCAATTGTTTCTCGGAAATGTAATGAATACATATATTTTAATTTTTGTAGCGGAGCAACTCGGTACGCACACTGGGTGGAGTGATCCCCTGTGCGCCCGGCGCCGTAATAAAGAAGCGCCTGCTTTCTAAACTTAAAATTAAGGCTTAGAAAGTTTGGTTCTGCCGATTTACGGTAACAGTGCGGGGAGGGGGGGCTGCGTGTCGGGAGGGGATGGGGAGGCGACAGGTGACACCTCCTTTTGGGGAGGTACATTGTACTCGGAGACATGACCCGCAGCCGCCGCACCGGGAGGGCTGTCCGGGGGCGGCGGGGCCGGGCCTCGGGGAATGGGGGCAGAAGAGACGGCCGGGCCGGTGCCCGGGGAGGGGGCAGCCCCCCCGGCCCGCCGCCGCCGGTAGCGGAGTTAAGCGATTTCAAGCGGAATTGCGGCATTGGCAGAACCCCCCGTGACGTCTGAGCAGCGGGGGGCTCCCACACCCCCGCACGGGCTCCGGAGGCAGGGCCCCGCCCGGCACTGACGCACAGGGGCTCAGCGCGCTGCCTGACCGCCACCCGCACCCCCGCACCGACCCGCCCGCGGCTACCGGGGGGTGGACGGCGGCGGCGGGGACACCCCGGCTCGGTACGGGCGAAAAATAACGCACCCTCCCCCACGCCTGCCCCCCTCAACCGGCACGACATTTGCATAGACCACGCCCCTCCCATAGCTTTCCACACACCGCGCCTCCAGAACGAGTCCTCCCATGCGCCACGCCCCCGACTCGCTATATTTGGATGCACCACGCCCATAGTCACACATATTTGCATAGGCCACGCCCCCTCGCACCACCCACCTACCAGAGGCCACTCACCCCGGGCGAGGAACGGGGCGAGCAAAACCCGCAGCGGGGCCGGGGAAGACCGGGCAGCCGGTTCCTCCCGCTCGGGGCCCCGGAAGGCTCCGCGTTTGCAGGAAGACCTCCCCTCCATCCCATTCTTGGCCCATTCCAACACTCAGGTTTGGATGAAACAGCCCAAAATTTGGGGCTTAACGGGGGTTTTTGGAATTCCCCGAACGGGGATAACTCCCTCTCCAGCGCTGGGGGGAAGGGGCTCACCCCCTCACCTCCTGTCCCCAGATGGGGCCCTGCGGGGAGGAAAAAAGGGGGTTTAAAATGCAATTTTGTGGCTGGAATTCACCCAAAGGCACTCAGGCAGCATCAAAGCTCCAGAATAGTTTAGTTTTTGAGGTGTTTTCCAGAGGTGCTGCACTGAAAGCGCAGAACGGTCGTCCGAATGGAGTTGGGGATGGGAAAAAATCCCAAATTGTGCTGGTAGCTTTTCCCAGGCCCCGATTCCTTTTAAGGTGCCGGTGACAGCATCACCCAGACAAAGATGACACGTGTGGGGACACTCAAAAATTTCGCTGACAAAAAGAATTTACAGCACCCAACAATTCCCAGCTTTCTTCCCCCAAAATTGTTTAGATTTGTCCAATGCTATTTCCTGAATCCTGGCTAGAAAAAAAAAAAACCAAAACAAACAAACTGGGGAATAAAAGCGAGGAGGGAGAAAAGGGTTTGGTGGCAAGAGGAGTGCTCCTCCATGTATTTGTCTAAAACTGTGGTTTTAACCCCCCCAAAAAAGGACGTGGAGGCAGCACTGTGGGGATTTAATGCGTTTTAAAACACTATGAAAAAGAGCTTTTTTCCACCAAGGAAGAAAATTGTATTTAGGAAGAGGGGAATACTGCCCACAAAAGAGGGAAAAAGCACCCCCCAAAAAGGGGGAGGGGGAACAGCCCCCCAAAAAGGGAGGAGGACTGGGGGGAAACTGCCCAAAAAAAGAGGGAGGGAAACCCTAAAAGGGGGGGAAATAAAAAACTGAAAAGGGTGGTAGGGTGGGAACAGCCTGAAAAGGGGCGGGGGGGAACAAACAACACTTTATAAGAAGGGTTAAAAACTGCTTTAAGGAAGTGCTAAAACCGGCTTTTTTTTCCACCAGGAAGCTGGGAGACCCCCCCATTTCCCACCTTTAAAACCCGCTTTCTGCTCCAAAGCTGGGAGAAAAAAAAAAAAAAAAACCACCACCAAACCCCAACCCCACATTTACCCTTTTTGGGATGGATTATGGGGTTGGGTTTTTGTGTGTGTGTGGAAACGGAGCTTCCCCACCACCGACGCTGCCGGGCAGCCCAACGCCTGGCGCAGCCCAGGGTTCTCCACATCCCAGTTTGAACTGGTGGAGCCAGAGCAGAGACTCAGCAGGTGACTGGTGAGGTGCTGGCAGGGGTAGGCAGGGCCTAAGTGCCCCAATTAGGTGGGTTAAATATGATTGACTGCCGCCAGTAATTAATCTGCGAGAGGTTGGGCGTGGGGTTTTGTTCATAACCCGGATTGGTCGGATTTACCTTCGCTTTGTGCCTGGGTGGGACCTCGCTAGGGGTGGGGGGGGTGTTATTTTGGGGTGTTACGCCATAGAACCGCGGCAGTGACGGAGGCTGAGCCCAACGCCGTCGTCCACCGCCGCTCGTTGTTGTTGTCGCCTTTGTCGCCGTCCACCGTGCCAGGACTCTGAGCTGTTTTATCAGAGGAGGGGGCAAAAGCACAAAAAGGAGATGAACCCCTGAAAAAAAAAACAACCCACATTTATGCCACACCACCTATGATTTTTGCCTTTATTTCACCCACCATGCCTAAAAAACCCACTTGGCAGAAAGCAATAATTTGACTAAAAATCATTCCCTCCAACGATGTTGCCGTCACCTACAATTTCACCCAGGAAGCGTTAATGGAAGAAACATTTTTGACTCCAGCAGAAAGCAAAAAAAACCCCAAACCCAACTTTAAGCGTGGCTGAACGAGGGGAAGGCACGAAGAATTTGGCCACAGACGTGTTCTCGCCCCAGAAAAACAGCCAAAATCCTTCCACGGAGCAAAAGCAACCCGCCAGCGCTGCCCTCACAGAAATAAAGCAGCAGTCGCATCCCGCAGCATGCTAATTAATTACCCATGTGGCCAGGAATATTCACTCCGGAGAGGAACTGGTCATAGCACCATAGAAACAAATAATAAAAAAAACCCACCACAACAAACTCTTGCTATTTTTACATTTGCCGAAAACACATAGCTGATAACTGAGAGCATGACATACTCCCCCTTTTTACCACCCCAACGCTCGCGGGTTTGCCCATCTCCTCACAGGCGATTCCTGCTTTAACCACCAGACTGCAGCAGAAGGAGCCACCACGACACCTTTCCCCCATTAAAACATATTTATTTACTGCCAGGGGACTCTTATCCCTCTGCCCCACCCCCCACCCCCGAAAAAAAAAATTGCTTTCCCAGGTGGCTGCATCATCAGCCAGAGCAAAACCACTAAAGAAGAGCTTTTGCACCCCTACAATTAAAATGTTATTATAATTAAGGATGCAGCGACAGCCTGGCATTTGTCCTGGGACAGAAGGCCGTCCTGCTAAAGTTAACCTAAGTGATTTCCTTAAATGGGGGGAAAGAAAACAACCAGAAAGGTACTGAAAATAGCTTGGAGATGGTGCTTAGAGATCCTTCTGAGAGGCAAAACCTGGCCTTTATCCTCATTTTTGAACACGGGGTTTCGCAGTGCTTCGCGGGCAGTGCTTATCCAGGGGCATCAGCTATCCCGGGAAGCGAAAGTTCCCATCCCGTGTGGCAAAAATCCACTCGCATGAATAACTTAGACAGAACCAGCCCACAAAAGGACAAGAGGCACCTTTGGTCACCCTTTGCTTGAAGCTTCGCTAAAACTGTATCCTCAGATTGGCCCTGTCCTGCAGTTTCTTTCCCAGAGTTTTGCCCCAAACCCACGCTTCTAGCCCCGCTCCCCAAGCCCTCCCTCGGGGCCCACCACCTTTCCCCAGCCCAGCCTGTCCTTAAGGCTTTTCTTTCCACACACAGCCCTTTCCACTCACCTCCCTCCGGGGCCTCCTCTCTCACAGGCACCTCACAGCCCTGCAAACCTGTAATAAGTAATTTGGCAAAAATTTTGCTTCAGCTCAAACGAATGTGTGCTCGCTATGGCTTCAGCTAAGATGGGTCTGTGCTCACTGTGCGTTTGGGAAAGGGATAGTGTTACACAGGATGTCAGACGAGAGCAACAGTTGGAAGTACCGAACCGTTGCAGAACAACGGGCGGTGTGGTTGGGTAGGGCAACCACAGGAGTGTAAGGAATGAAGAAGCCACAAGAAGGACACGGTGATAAAGACTTCGAGCCTCCCTCCGACGACCACCAGGAGACCGCCGCTGGAAGGGAGGGGCGTGCTCGGGGGTGGGCTGCATTGCAAGAAGCCATTGATTATGTATTTGGGGGTGGGTCGTGTTCCCAAAACTCACTGATTATGCAAAGTATGTTCCAAGAAGAAACATGAATAAGTATAAGGAATACGAAATAAAAACAAGCGTTTGTAAAGGAAAAATGAGCTACAGGAAGAGAAATCCCCCGTGTAACTCCCAGCGCTGCAATAAATATTCTTTGCTCCACCGAATTTGCCCCGGACTAAAATTCAATACAGTGAGCGTTTCTCACAGCAGCCATGCAGGACGCTGTGGGGCTGCCCCAGGGGTGGATTTGGGGGCTCTGCCTGAGGGAAATCCCATTCCCGGACACACAGGAGGCTGTGGAGCCGCCCGGGGGACAGATTTGGGGGCTCTCCCTGAGGAGAGCCTGTGGGGAGGAGGGAGGCGGGGGCCGCCCCAGGGCCGGGGCCACTCCTGGAAGGGGAGGGGGGGATCTCCAGCCGCCCACGCGGGGCTGCCCGAAGCCTGAGGAGATGAAAAGAAGAGAAGATAAGCCGAAAATTCCCTCCCCGCTATTGCCTCTCATAGCCCCGGCCCTCCCCGCCGCGCCTCATGGCGGCTGTGTGCGGTGTCACCTGAGCGGGGGGCGGGGGCTGAGGCAGGAAAAGGCGGGAGGGGAAGGGAAGGGCGGCGCCATTTTGATGGGAGGAGAGGGGAAGGGGGGCGAGAGGTGTGTTGGCTGAGGCAAGGAGAGAGAGAGGGAAGAGAAGAGAAGAGAAGAGAAGAGAAGAGAAAGAGAAGAGAAGAGAAGAGAAGAGAAGAGAAGAGAAGAGAAGAGAAGAGAAGAGGTGGGTCGAGGGGAGAATGGTGGGGAAATGGTTGGGGGTGTGGGAGTGAGTGTGTGAGGGGGGAGCGAGGGGAATGGGTGTTCTGTGAGGACAATGGGTGTTAACGCGAGGGGGGAGTAAGGGGAATGGGTGTTTGTGTGAGGAAGGAGTGGAGGAAATGGCTCTTAATGTGAGGGGAATGGGTGTTTGTGAGAGGGAGAGGCGAAGGAGAGGAGGTTTGCAGGGCTGTGAGGTGCCTGTGAGAGAGGAGGCCCCGGAGGGAGGTGAGTGGAAAGGGCTGTGTGTGGAAAGAAAAGCCTTAAGGACAGGCTGGGCTGGGGAAAGGTGGTGGGCCCCGAGGGAGGGCTTGGGGAGCGGGGCTAGAAGCGTGGGTTTGGGGCAAAACTCTGGGAAAGGAACTGCAGGAAAGGGCTAATCTGAGTATACGGTTTTAGCGAAGCTTCAAGCAAAGGGGGACCAAGTGTGTGTCTTGTGCGGGCCTTTTGTGGGCTGGTTTTGTCTAAGTTATTCATGCGAGTGTATTTTTGCCACATGGGATGGGACCTTTCACTTCCCGGGATAGCTGATGTTTAGCTGACGAGGTTTTTTTTACCCAACTTTGCACCCTGTGAGGGCAGCACTGGCAGGTTGCT
Organism: Vanellus vanellus; assembly: GCF_965231255.1. NCBI lineage: Eukaryota > Metazoa > Chordata > Aves > Charadriiformes > Charadriidae > Vanellus > Vanellus vanellus. The sequence continues at coordinate 368 of NW_028127973.1, read as the reverse complement.
TTTGCTCCATGGAAGGATTTTGGCTGTTTTTCTGGGGCCAGAACATATCTGCGGCCAAATTCTTCTTACTTTCCCCTCGTTCAGCCATGCTGAAAGTTGTTTTTTTGGGGTTTTTTTTGCTTGTTGCTGGAGTCAAAAATATTCTTGCGTTAACGCTTCCTGGGTGAAATCGTAGGTGACAGCGACATTATTGGAGGGAATGATTTTTAATCAAATTATCGCTTTCTGCCAATTGTTTTTTTTTTTTTTAGGCGTGGTGGGTGAAATAAAGGCAAAAATCATATGTGGTGTGGCCTAAATGTGTTTGTTTTTTTTTCTCGGGGTTCATCTCCTTTTTATGTTTTTCCCCACTCCTCTGCTAAAACAGC